>NW_026610499.1:105756-183256 GCF_029499605.1 Hyla sarda | reverse complement strand
CCGCCCAGAGCCAAGCTAAGTCCCTGTATGCACAACCCAAATGCTAAGTAAACATATGGACGCATAATGACATTTCCGCCAACCAAAAGTCATGTCAGGTTGCAAGTGAATAAACCTGTAGACATGACAGGCCGAACATAAATGAAAGACTCAACCAAATCTGTAACTAATAATATGACCGTCAACCTGAACCAACCAGATTGTACCCATAATAGACCTATGAACGTGGCAATTAACAACGGAAAATAAAGCTATATCCCTGCGCATAACCCAACAGCTGAATAACATAACGTATAATGACATTGCCGCCAACCTGAAATCGTGTCAGGTTGTATCTGGATTGAGCTGTAGACGTAACTGGTCCAGCCGAATTTAAAACCTCAACCAATGTAATGCACAGACAACTATATGGGCGTATGTACGATCTGAGTGCATGCACCGAACAACTTATGAACGTATGGCTAAAATGAACTGCTTGAGTGAACATATTCACTGAAACAACTAAACAAGCAGGTACACCGAGCAACTTATCCGCACATATGCCCCGTATGACTTGAATAACTGCATTAAGCACTGATATACAAAACAACACATGAATTTAACTATACCACCGCCTATGTGTCGTAATGTTGTCGCTCTGAAAGGCGTGTCAGTAACAACAATTAGCTAATGTATCCCCCTGCAGACGTGGCAGGTATAATGGGTATACACTGCCTATGTGTCGTGTTATTGATGCACTGAAGACGTGTCAGTAACAACAATTATGCAACGTACCCCCCCTGCAGACGTGGCAGGTATAATGGGTATACACCGCCTATTAGTTGTGTTATTGTTGTTCTGAAGACGTGTCAGTAACAACAATTATGCCATGTACCCCCCCCCCTGCAGATGTGGCAGGTATAATAGGTATACACCGCCTATGTGTCGTGTTATTGTTGTTCTGAAGACGTGTCAGTAACAACAATTATGCAACGTACCCCCCTGCAGACGTGGCAGGTATAATGGGTATACACTGCCTATGTGTCGTGTTAAAGTTGTTCTGAAGATGTGTCAGTAACTACAATTATGCAACGTACCCCCCTGGACATGGCAGGCACAATGGGTATACACCCCCTAATTATGGTGTTATGTTATTCTGAAGACATGTCCCTAACAACTACGCCATGCATCTCCCTGCAGACGTGGCAGGCATTAAGGGCATAAACCATCTATGGGTCATGAGGCCGTTACTCTGAAAGCATGTCAGCAATTACTACTGAGTCAAACAACCCACAACCGTATACGTAGACAAACTAGGGGGCGTATGTTCAAAACTTTGAGCGCGTGTACCGAACAACCTATGAACGTATAGCTAGAATGAACTGCATGAACGAACATGTGCACTGAACAAACCATATAAGCAGATGCACAGAGCAACTTATCAACACACATGCCCAGTACGACTATATAATTGCATGAAGCGCTGATGTATGATACAACACATGAATTACATACGATGTATGTCCCACTGTACAGTAACTAGAAAGCACTGACCCGAAGCGATTTTCCCTTTTTATATACAAATATAAATATATATACACACACATACATGGGGCAGGTATAATGGGTATACCACCACTGTGTCGTAGTGTTGTCGCACTGAAGGCGTGTCAATAACAACAATTGCAATGTATCCCCCTGTAGACGTGGCAGGTATAATGGGTATACACCACCTATGTGTCGTGAGGCTGTAGCTCTGAACACATGTCAGCAACAACTACTGAGTACCACCCCCTGCTGGCATGGTAGATACGATGCCCCGACCGCAACAGCTGTATAAATACTAAGTGAGGAACGCATGTGCCCTAATGCTATGAAACTATATGCACTGCAGATACTACAATGAATCTACAGAAGTGCACTGTAAACACTATAACGTGTGAAAACTATAGGAACTGACATTAGCATGAAACCCTGAGCGTATAGACCAAATTAACTATGTGCGTATACACAAGCGAACTATATGAATAAAGCCCACTGTAAATGCTGCCATGGCAATAAACACTTATCCACAATATCAAAGTAACAAGCGGATGTAAGATATAACAGCACAATTAACAGTGTAATTAATACTAGCATATGTAAATTACAAGCTTAAGTACAATGAATCTATGCACGAGAGTGTGCTACAAGTGTATAAACAATAACATACTACCTCACTTATATAATGTAATCTGAAGTTACGAGCCCATATGCCCTATAAGCTACAACTAAGTTAACCTGGAAGAAATGAGGACAAACTATGTGTGTAAGTTCGGGACAACTACATGCACATAGGAAAAGAGCAAACTAAGTGCATATGTACGGAACTATGCCGTATAACAAGCTATGAGCGACTGTACTAATAAACTAGATGAACCTATAATCAAGAAAACAGTATGCGCGTATGCACAAGTGCATGCGCGTATGGCCAACAACAACTATATGAACGTCTGCACCGAACAAATCTGATAAACTTATGCAAAGAACGAACAATATGCATGCATGTAGTGACCACGTACTTACGCACAGAACACTCCATGCGCTGTACAAGCATATATGCGGTACCATAAGCGTGTGCCCAGCACTACACTACAAGCGTGAATACAGCACACATACCACAAGCACATGCACCGCACAACTCCCACGAGCCACCAGCGTATGTACAGTGTAACTCCTATAAGTGTATATATGATATGAACCCTACAAGCATGTGTGCAGTATGAAACCTACGAGCGTGTGTACCGTGTAAATACTACCAGCGAGTGTGCAGTATAACCCTCTGAGCGTATGTGCAGTAAAAACCCTGTGAGTGTGTGTACAGTATGAACCCTACAAGCACGTGTTCAGTATGACTCCTACGAGCGTGTGTACAGTACAATCTTACAAAGACGTGTACACCTGCGAGCGTAAATTCAGTATAAATCCTACGAGCGTCTGTACAGTATAAATCCTGCAAACGTGTGTACAGTATAATCTTGCGAGCGTAAATGCAGTATGAATCCTACGAGCGTGTGTACAATATAATTGCTGTGAGCGTATATACAGCATAAATCCTGCAACAGTATAAATGCTACGAGCCTGTGTTACAGTATAAATGCCACGAACGTGAGTACAGTATAAATGCCACAAACATATGTACAGTATAAATGCCACGAACGTTTGTACAGTATAAATGCCACAAGCGTGTGTACAGAATAAATGCCACGAGCGTGTGTACAGAATAAATGCCACGAGCGTGTGTACAGTATGAATCCCACGAGCGTCTGTACAGTATAAATGCCACGAGCGTCTGTACAGTATAAATGCCACGAGCGTGTGTACAGTATAAATGCCACGAGCGTGTGTACAGTATAAATGCCACAAGTGTGTGTACAGTATAAATGCCACAAGTGTGTGTACAGTATAAATGCTACAAGTGTGTACAGTATAAATGCTACAAGTGTGTACAGTATAAATGCCACGAGCGTCTGTACAGTATAAACGCCACGAACAGTATAAATGCTACCAGCGTGTGTACAGTATAAATGCCACGAGCGTGTGTACAGTATAAATGCTACAAGCGTGTGTACAGTATAAATGCTACAAGCGTGTGTACAGTATAAATGCCACGAGCACGTATATAGTATAAATGCCACGAGCACGTATACAGTATAAATGCCACGAGCGTGCATACAAAATGAATGCTACCAGCGTGCGAATAACGCCCACTGCGACTTAAGATTAACCTAACCTATCTGCACAACCAAATGACAAGCGAAGACCTTACCACGATGGTGACACTCCTAAACTATTTTGATACCTTACACTTTTTTTTTTTCTTGTGACGACCTTCACAATGGTCATAACAAATGCCTGATGGAAAGAAATGCTGGGATCGTGGACCTCCTCACAATGAAGCGACATATATAGAAACCGTTCACGACAACCCATAACTATTGAAAAATCAGTGCCTCGTACTAGTGAACTTAAATGCCTAGAATAGAAAATGCAGGGATCAATGCTGTGCAAGTCCCTACTGAGCTATGGCACCGGCCATTGATTTATCCACGTGCTAGGTGCCGTGCTGCCCACAATATGAGACAGACCCTGCATATAAGATGCACTGCTGAAATGCTGCAGATACCCGATATGCCCGGCGGCAAAAAACACCAAAAGTATCATCATACTACTTACAGCTCCCCGGTATAAATGCACACAGAGCTGCAAGACCCGCACGACCTGAGGGAGACCGCGCTACCCTTCACTGTTGCGGTACCGTAACTTGTTACCGCCCTTGATCTTCCGCTATCCCCGAGATTAAATGCAGTATGCTGTACCCAGCAGAGTACAGATAGAAGGCCGGGCTGCTCCCTGTTCCCGGTCCCCGCCATCTTCCTAACCAAGCCTCAGAGTGCCGTTCCACGAGGCTGCGGGAACCGGGACTAGGACAGCATACTCACCGGCCTCAGCCGCCGCCCACAACATCCAGTCGGCTGACGTGGAACGTGGGATCCGGTGCTGAAACCGGGGCCGGGGCTGACCGAGGGTGCCCTCCGTGCTCCGGCTTACCTCCGGAGAGAGGGCTGCAGCGGACGCCGCCACCCCGGCCGGCCCGGCCGCTTACCAGTACACTGAAAACCGGAACTCCCGTGCATCAGCTGACTCGTGTGTCAGCTGATCCCCAGTCACGTGACGAACCCGCGGCGTCAGAGACAGATACTGCCGCGGGTTCTTATAGGGACTCCCCGCCCCTCCCACAAATACAGGCTAAATTATTAGCCTTTACACATATATATAGTGTGGGTTATACTGTGTATATATATATATATAGTGTGGGTTATACTGTGTGTATATATTGTGGCAGTGTGGCAAGGAAAGGGTGTATTTCCCTTGATAACTCTGCTGAATGCTCCACCTGTGTCCTGATTAATGAGGGATCAGGAAGGGGAAGTGTGTATGAAAGGAAAGGAAACAGAATAGTTGGGGTCTCCCTGGGTAACAGCATGTCGCTGTAGGGGGAGACACACGGACCCTGTTATGTCGCAGTAGGGGGAGACACACGGACCCTGTTATGTCGCTGTAGGGGGAGACACACGGACCCTGTTATGTCGCTGTAGGGGGAGACACACGGACCCTGTTATGTCGCTGTAGGGGGAGACACACGGACCCTGTTATGTCGCTGTAGGGGGAGACACACGGACCCTGTTATGTCGCTGTAGGGGGAGACACACGGACCCTGTTATGTCGCTGTAGGGGGAGACACACGGACCCTGTTATGTCGCTGTAGGGGGAGACACACGGACCCTGTTATGTCGCTGTAGGGGGAGACACACGGACCCTGTTATGTCGCTGTAGGGGGAGACACACGGACCCTGTTATGTCTCTGTAGGGGGAGACACACGGACCCTGTTATGTCGCTGTAGGGGGAGACACACGGACCCTGTTATGTCGCTGTAGGGGGAGACACACGGACCCTGTTATGTCGCTGTAGGGGGAAACACACGGACCCTGTTATGTCGCTGTAGGGGGAGACACACGGACCCTGTTATGTCGCTGTAGGGGGAGACACACGGACCCTGTTATGTCGCTGTAGGGGGAGACACACGGACCCTGTTATGTCGCTGTAGGGGGAGACACACGGACCCTGTTATGTCGCTGTAGGGGGAGACACACGGACCCTGTTATGTCGCTGTAGGGGGAGACACACGGACCCTGTTATGTCGCTGTAGGGGGAGACACACGGACCCTGTTATGTCGCAGTAGAGGGAGACACGCGGACCCTGTTATGTCGCTGTAGGGGGAGACACACGGACCCTGTTATGTCGCTGTAGGGGGAGACACACGGACCCTGTTATGTCGCTGTAGGGGGAGACACACGGACCCTGTTATGTCGCTGTAGGGGGAGACACACGGACCCTGTTATGTCGCTGTAGGGGGAGACACACGGACCCTGTTATGTCGCAGTAGGGGGAGACACACGGACCCTGTTATGTCGCTGTAGGGGGAGACACACGGACCCTGTTATATCGCTGTAGGGGGAGACACACGGACCCTGTTATGTCGCTGTAGGGGGAGACACGCGGACCCTGTTATGTCGCTGTAGGGGGAGACACACGGACCCTGTTATGTCGCTGTAGGGGGAGACACACGGACCCTGTTATGTCGCTGTAGGGGGAGACACACGGACCCTGTTATGTCGCTGTAGGGGGAGACACACGGACCCTGTCATGTCGCTGTAGGGGGAGACACACGGACCCTGTTATGTCGCAGTAGGGGGAGACACACGGACCCTGTTATGTCGCAGTAGGGGGAGACACACGGACCCTGTTATGTCGCTGTAGGGGGAGACACACGGACCCTGTTATGTCGCTGTAGGGGGAGGCACACGGACCCTGTTATGTCGCTGTAGGGGGAGACACACGGACCCTGTTATGTCGCAGTAGGGGGAGACACACGGACCCTGTTATGTCGCAGTAGGGGGAGACACACGGACCCTGTTATGTCGCTGTAGGGGGAGACACACGGACCCTGTTATGTCGCTGTAGGGGGAGACACACGGACCCTGTTATGTCGCTGTAGGGGGAGACACACGGACCCTGTTATGTCGCAGTAGGGGGAGACACCCGGACCCTGTTATGTCGCTGTAGGGGGAGACACACGGACCCTGTTATGTCGCAGTAGAGGGAGACACACGGACCCTGTTATGTTGCTGTAGGGAGAGACACACGGACCCTGTTATGTCGCTGTAGGGGGAGACACACGGACCCTGTTATGTCGCTGTAGGGGGAGACACACGGACCCTGTTATGTCGCTGTAGGGGGAGACACACTGACCCTGTTATGTCGCTGTAGGGGGAGACACACGGACCCTGTTATATCGCTGTAGGGGGAGACACACGGACCCTGTTATGTCGCTGTAGGGGGAGACACACGGACCCTGTTATGTCGCAGTAGGGGGAGACACCCGGACCCTGTTATGTCGCTGTAGGGGGAGACACACGGACCCTGTTATGTCGCAGTAGAGGGAGACACACAGACCCTGTTATGTCGCTGTAGGGGGAGACACACGGACCCTGTTATATCGCTGTAGGGGGAGACACACGGACCCTGTTATGTCGCTGTAGGGGGAGACACACGGACCCTGTTATGTCGCTGTAGGGGGAGACACACGGACCCTGTTATATCGCTGTAGGGGGAGACACACTGACCCTGTTATGTCGCTGTAGGGGGAGACACACGGTCCCTGTTATTTCGCTGTAGGGGGAGAAACACGGACCCTGTTATGTCGCTGTAGGGGGAGGCACACGGACCCTGTTATGTCGCTGTAGGGGGAGACACACGGACCCTGTTATGTCGCTGTAGGGGGAGAAACACGGACCCTGTTATGTCGCAGTAGGGGGAGACACGCGGACCCTGTTATATCGCTGTAGGGGGAGACACACGGACCCTGTTATGTCGCTGTAGGGGGAGACACACGGACCCTGTTATGTCGCTGTAGGGGGAGACACACGGACCCTGTTGAGGAAGCACACAGCTGGAACAGTGAGAGGTCCAAGAAGTGGTGTGAACTGTGAGTAACAGGTTGCAGGGGCACATGTTTTATGCTGGCGGAGCTCACCAGATAGTAGTCAGGGCATGCTGATATGTGTAGTCACTGACCAGACGCTCTAGGACTTTGGTTTGTTCCTGAGTTATGTTTTGTTTTACCTGCAACCTGTCTAAATAAAGCTGCGAGGTGCCAGGCGTGCATGAATAACCATTGTCTGCGGGTTTATTGAGTGGAAACGTGTCCCGTGGCAGTGTCCAGGACCATCCCGGAGCTAATCCCCAAGGAGGAATC
The DNA here is from genome assembly GCF_029499605.1 of Hyla sarda. Classification (NCBI taxonomy): domain Eukaryota; kingdom Metazoa; phylum Chordata; class Amphibia; order Anura; family Hylidae; genus Hyla; species Hyla sarda. The sequence goes on along the minus strand of NW_026610499.1, from coordinate 175,417 downwards.
CTTACAATTGGTGGAGGATGCGGGCAAAACGTTGCTATGAGCAACCAGCGGTCGAGTTGCAGTGAAGTTGTTGTATGGTGCCAGGGTGCACTCTTTGTCAGAGAGGAGACAGTGGGACGGGCCCAGCTGTGGTGTACAAGAGCAGGACTGAGCCTGTGGGGAAGTTGTTGCTAGGGGCAGCAGATCGCATCAAGCGAGTGGGCGCTCTTTCTCAAGTAAGGAGACAGGTGGACGGGCCACCTGCAGAGTGCAGATTACGTTTTGAGACTGTGTATAAAGGCGTTGCTAGGGGCAACAGAAAATGTTGTTGGCAAGCGGCTGACATTTCGGCAGAGGACTGTTACTGTATATAAGAATGATGGGACTGTACATAAGAATGATGGGACTGTACATAAGAATGATGGGACTGTGCATAAGAATGATGGGACTGTACATAAGAATGATGGGACTGTGCATAAGAATGATGGGACTGTGCATAAGAATGATGGGACTGTACATAAGAATGATGGGACTGTGCATAAGAATAATGGGACTGTGCATAAGAATGATGAGACTGTGCATAAGAATGATGGGACTGTGCATAAGAATAATGGGACTGTGCATAAGAATAATGGGACTGTGCATAAGAATGATGGGACTGTGCATAAGAATGATGGGACTGTGCATAAGAATGATGGGACTGTGCATAAGAATGATGGGACTGTGCATAAGTGATGTTACTGTACATAAGAATGATGGGACTGTACATAAGAATGATGGGACTGTACATAAGAATGATGGGACTGTGCATAAGAATGATGGGACTGTGCATAAGAATGATGGGACTGTGCATAAGTGATGTTACTGTACATAAGAATGATGGGACTGTACATAAGAATGATGGGACTGTACATAAGAATGATGGGACTGTGCATAAGAATGATGGGACTGTGCATAAGAATGATGGGACTGTACATAAGAATGATGGGACTGTGCATAAGAATGATGGGACTGTGCATAAGTGATGTTACTGTACATAAGAATGATGGGACTGTACATAAGAATGATGGGACTGTACATAAGAATGATGGGACTGTGCATAAGAATGATGGGACTGTGCATAAGAATGATGGGACTGTACATAAGAATGATGGGACTGTGCATAAGAATGATGGGACTGTGCATAAGAATGATGGGACTGTACATAAGAATGATGGGACTGTACATAAGAATGATGGGACTGTGCATAAGAATGATGGGACTGTGCATAAGAATGATGGGAATGTACATAAGAATGATGGGACTGTACATAAGAATGATGGGACTGTACATAAGAATGATGGGACTGTGCATAAGAATGATGGGACTGTGCATAAGAATGATGGGACTGTACATAAGAATGATGGGACTGTACATAAGAATGATGGGACTGTGCATAAGAATGATGGGACTGTGCATAAGTGATGTTACTGTACATAAGAATGATGGGACTGTACATAAGAATGATGGGACTGTACATAAGAATGATGGGACTGTGCATAAGAATGATGGGACTGTGCATAAGAATGATGGGACTGTACATAAGAATGATGGGACTGTGCATAAGAATGATGGGACTGTGCATAAGAATGATGGGACTGTACATAAGAATGATGGGACTGTACATAAGAATGATGGGACTGTGCATAAGAATGATGGGACTGTGCATAAGAATGATGGGAATGTACATAAGAATGATGGGACTGTACATAAGAATGATGGGACTGTACATAAGAATGATGGGACTGTACATAAGAATGATGGGACTGTACATAAGAATGATGGGACTGTGCATAAGAATGATGGGACTGTGCATAAGAATGATGGGAATGTACATAAGAATGATGGGACTGTACATAAGAATGATGGGACTGTACATAAGAATGATGGGACTGTACATAAGAATGATGGGACTGTGCATAAGAATGATGGGACTGTACATAAGTGATGGGACTGTACATAAGAATGATGAGACTGTACATAAGAATGATGGGACTGTGCATAAGAATGATGGGACTGTGCATAAGAATGATGGGACTGTACATAAGAATGATGAGACTGTACATAAGAATGATGAGACTGTACATAAGAATGATGGGACTGTGCATAAGAATGATGGGACTGTGCATAAGAATGATGGGACTGTGCATAAGAATGATGGGACTGTACATAAGAATGATGGGACTGTGCATAAGAATGATGGGACTGTGCATAAGAATGATGGGACTGTGCATAAGAATGATGGGACTGTGCATAAGAATGATAAGACTGTGCATAAGAATGATGGGACTGTACATAAGTGATGGGACTGTACATAAGAGTAATGGGACTGTGCATAAGTGATGGGACTGTACATAAGAATGATGGGACTGTACATAAGAATGATGGGACTGTGCATAAGAATGATGGGACTGTGCATAAGAATGATGGGACTGTACATAAGTGATGGGACTGTGCATAAGAATGATGGGACTGTACATAAGAATGATGGGACTGTACATAAGAATGATGGGACTGTGCATAAGTGATGGGACTGTACATAAGAATGATGGGACTGTACATAAGAATGATGAGACTGTACATAAGAATGATGGGACTGTGCATAAGAATGATGGGACTGTATATAAAAATGCTGAGTCGGAGGGTGGTGTTTCCCTAGTTGACTGTGTGAACAGTGTTCAAGGTGGTACCAACCTATGTCCAGTTGTAGAATCCTGTGAGGGTGGGGACCCCCTCATGAAGACTGATGGGACTGTTCACACTGTGCAGATCGGATTGAAAAAATCTGGTGAACACAAAATGTTAAATGCAGGACTGTGCAGGACTGGGAGTAAATGTAACAAAACACTTTACCTGAGTCAGGTCCTAGTGCTATGGACTGTCCTGTACATTCTGAACCGGTGCAATCTGATAATGGTTTGTTGAAAAAGTTCTGTTGTGTTCAGATATAAAGAGAACTGTTTCCTCTTTACCTACTATAATGATACCTACCTACTATAATGATACCTACCTACTATAATGAGATCTACCTACTATAATGAGATCTACCTACTATAATGATAACTACCTACTATAATGATAACTACTATAATGATATCTACCTACTATAATGAGATCTACCTACTATAATGAGATCTACCTACTATAATGAGATCTACCTACTATAATGACACCTACCTACTATAATGACTCCTACCTACTATAATGATACCTACCTACTATAATGATATCTACTATAATGATATCTACCTACTATAATGATACCTACCTACTATAATATCTACTATAATGATACCTACCTACTATAATGATACCTACCTACTATAATGATTCCTACCTACTATAATGATTCCTACCTACTATAATGAGATCTACCTACTATAATGAGATCTACCTACTATAATGATAACTACCTACTATAATGATAACTACCTACTATAATGATATCTACCTACTATAATGATACCTACCTACTATAATGATTCCTACCTACTATAATGATATCTACCTACTATAATGATATCTACCTACTATAATGATATCTACCTACTATGACCTAGGGAGCGGGGCCGCGCGCGCCGGGACAGGACCGACGGAGAGCGAGTCAGGTACGGGAGCCGGGGTGCGCATCGCGAGCGGGCGCCACCCGCATCGCGAATCGCATCCCGGCTGGAGGCGGTATCGCAGCGCACCCGGTCAGTGGATCTGACCGGGGCGCTGCGGGAGCGAGAGTGTAGCGAGCGCTCCGGGGAGGAGCGGGGACCTGGAGCGCTCGGCGTAACAGTACCCCCCCCCCTTGGGTCTCCCCCTCTTCTTGGAGCCTGAGAACCTGAGGACCAGACTTTTATCTAGGATATTGTCCTCAGGTTCCCAGGATCTCTCTTCAGGACCACAGCCCTCCCAGTCAACCAAAAAGAAGGTTTTTCCTCTGACCTTTTTGGAGGCCAGTATCTCCTTTACAGGAAAGATGTCTGAAGAACCGGAGTCAGGAGTGGGAGAGATAAGTTTAGGAGAGAAACGGTTGATGATGAGTGGTTTAAGAAGAGAAACGTGAAAGGCATTAGGAATACGAAGAGAAGGAGGGAGAAGAAGTTTATAAGAGACAGGATTAATCTGGCACAAAATTTTGAAAGGACCAAGATAGCGTGGTCCCAATTTGTAGCTGGGAACACGGAAGCGGACATATTTAGCGGAGAGCCATACCTTGTCTCCGGGAGAAAAAATGGGGGGAGCTCTTCTTTTCTTATCAGCAAACTTCTTCATGCGAGATGAAGCCTGTAAGAGAGAATTTTGGGTCTCTTTCCATATGGTGGAAAGATCACGAGTTATTTCATCCACAGCGGGCAAACCAGAGGGCAAGGGAGTAGGGAGGGGGGGAAGAGGGTGACGGCCGTACACCACGAAAAATGGGGATTTGGAAGAAGATTCAGAAACTCTGAAGTTATACGAGAATTCGGCCCATGGTAGAAGATCTGCCCAGTCATCCTGGCGGGAGGAAACAAAATGCCGTAAATAATCACCCAGGACCTGGTTAATTCTTTCTACTTGCCCATTGGATTGAGGATGATAAGCAGAAGAAAAGTTTAATTTAATCTTGAGTTGTTTACAGAGAGCCCTCCAGAATTTTGACACGAATTGGACGCCTCTATCCGAGACGATCTGCGTGGGCAACCCGTGAAGACGAAAAATGTGTACAAAAAATTGTTTTGCCAACTGAGGCGCAGAAGGAAGACCAGGAAGAGGGATGAAATGTGCCATCTTGGAGAATCGATCAACGACCACCCAAACAACAGTGTTGCCACGGGATGAGGGTAAGTCTGTAATAAAGTCCATACCAATCAGAGACCAAGGTTGTTCGGGAACAGGCAGAGGATGAAGAAGACCAGCGGGCTTCTGGCGAGGAGTCTTATCCCGGGCACAGACAGTGCAGGCCCGCACAAAATCAACAACATCCGTCTCCAGAGTCGGCCACCAATAGAAACGAGAGATGAGTTGCACGGATTTCTTGATGCCCGCATGGCCTGCGAGATGGGAGGAGTGACCCCATTTGAGGATTCCGAGGCGTTGGCGTGGAGTGACGAAGGTCTTCCCTGGAGGAGTTTGCCTGATGGAGGCTGGAGAAGTGGAGATCAGGCAGTCAGGAGGAATGATGTGTTGCGGAGAGAGCTCTACTTCCGAGGCATCCGAGGAACGAGAGAGAGCATCAGCCCTGATGTTCTTATCGGCAGGCCGAAAGTGAATTTCAAAATTAAATCGGGCAAAGAACAGAGACCACCTGGCCTGGCGAGGATTCAGCCGTTGGGCAGACTGGAGATAGGAGAGGTTCTTGTGATCGGTGTAAATAATAACTGGAAATCTTGATCCCTCCAGCAGATGCCTCCATTCCTCAAGTGCTAATTTAATGGCTAGTAGCTCTCGATCCCCGATGGAGTAGTTCCTCTCCGCCGGAGAGAAGGTCCTAGAAAAAAAACCACAAGTAACAGCATGCCCGGAAGAATTTTTTTGTAGAAGGACCGCTCCCGCTCCTACTGAGGAGGCATCTACCTCCAATAGGAAGGGTTTAGATGGGTCAGGTCTGGAGAGCACGGGAGCTGAAGAAAAGGCCGACTTGAGCTGTTTAAAGGCGTCTTCCGCTTGAGGAGGCCAGGACTTAGGATTGGCATTCTTCTTGGTTAAAGCCATGATAGGAGCCACAATGGTGGAAAAATGTGGAATAAATTGTCTGTAATAATTGGCGAACCCCAAAAAACGTTGGATAGCACGGAGTCCGGAGGGGCGTGGCCAATCTAAGACGGCAGAGAGTTTGTCTGGATCCATTTGTAGTCCCTGGCCAGAGACCAAGTATCCTAGGAAAGGAAGAGATTGACATTCAAACAGACATTTCTCCATTTTGGCATAAAGTTGATTGTCACGAAGTCTCTGAAGAACCATGCGGACATGCTGGCGGTGTTCTTCTAGGTTGGCAGAAAAAATCAGGATATCGTCCAGATACACAACAACACAGGAATATAAGAGATCACGAAAAATTTCATTAACAAAGTCTTGGAAGACGGCAGGGGCGTTGCACAGGCCAAAGGGCATGACCAGATACTCAAAGTGTCCATCTCTAGTGTTAAATGCCGTTTTCCATTCATCCCCCTCTCTGATGCGGATGAGATTATAAGCACCTCTTAAGTCCAGTTTGGTAAAGATGTGGGCACCTTGGAGGCGATCAAAGAGTTCAGAGATAAGAGGTAGAGGGTAGCGGTTCTTTACCGTGATTTTGTTAAGACCGCGGTAGTCAATGCAAGGGCGTAGAGAGCCATCTTTTTTGGACACAAAGAAAAATCCAGCTCCGGCAGGAGAGGAGGATTTGCGGATAAAGCCCTTTTTTAAATTTTCCTGGATGTACTCAGACATAGCAAGAGTCTCTGGGGCGGACAGAGGATAAATTCTGCCCCGGGGTGGAGTAGTGCCCGGGAGGAGGTCAATAGGACAGTCATAAGGCCTGTGAGGAGGAAGAGTCTCAGCTTGTTTTTTGCAAAACACATCAGCAAAGTCCATATAGGCCTTAGGGAGACCGGTTACAGGGGGAACCACAGGATCACGGCAGGGAGTACTGGTAACCGGTTTAAGGCAGTCCTTGAAACAAGAGGTACCCCAACTCTTGATCTCCCCTGTGGACCAATCCAGGGTTGGGGAATGGTGTTGAAGCCAGGGTAGTCCAAGGAGAATTTCGGAAGTGCAATTGGAGAGGACCAAAAACTCAATTCTTTCGTGATGAGGTCCGATGCACATTAGGAGGGGTTCCGTGCGGTAACGCACAGTACAGTCCAATCTTTCATTGTTAACACAATTGATGTAGAGGGGTCTGGCGAGACTGGTCACCGGGATGTTGAACCTGTTGATGAGAGAGGCCAAAATAAAGTTTCCTGCAGATCCGGAATCCAAGAAGGCCTTAGTGGAGAAGGAGAAGGCAGAGGCAGATATCCGCACAGGCACAGTAAGGCGTGGAGAAGCAGAGTTGACATCAAGGACTGTTTCACCTTTGTGCGGAGTCAGCGTACGTCTTTCCAGGCGGGGAGGACGGATAGGACAATCCTTCAGGAAGTGTTCGGTACCGGCACAGTACAGGCAAAGATTCTCCATGCGGCGTCGTGTCCTCTCTTGAGGTGTCAGGCGAGACCGGTCAACTTGCATAGCCTCCACGGCGGGAGGCACAGGAACGGATTGCAGAGGACCAGAGGAGAGAGGAGCCGGGGAGAAAAAACGCCCCTCCATATCCTGGCGGAGCTCCTGACGCCTTTCGGAAAAACGCATGTCAATGCGACTGGCTAGATGAATGAGTTCATGTAGGTTAGCAGGAATTTCTCGTGCGGCCAGAACATCTTTAATGTTGCTGGATAGGCCTTTTTTAAAGGTCGCGCAGAGGGCCTCATTATTCCAGGAAAGTTCTGAAGCAAGAGTACGGAATTGCACGGCGTACTCGCCAACGGAAGAATTACCCTGGACCAGGTTCAGCAGGGCAGTCTCAGCAGAAGAGGCTCGGGCAGGTTCCTCAAAGACACTTCGAATTTCCGAGAAGAAGGAGTGTACAGAGGCAGTGACGGGGTCATTGCGGTCCCAGAGCGGTGTGGCCCATGACAGAGCTTTTCCAGACAGAAGGCTGACTACGAAAGCCACCTTAGACCTTTCAGTGGGAAACTGGTCCGACATCATCTCCAGATGCAGGGAACATTGCGAAAGAAAGCCACGGCAAAACTTAGAGTCCCCATCAAATTTATCCGGCAAGGATAGTCGTAGGGCTGAGGCGGCCACTCGCTGCGGAGGAGGTGCAGGAGCTGGCGGAGGAGATGATTGCTGAAGCTGAGGTAGTAGCTGCTGTAGCATCACGGTCAGTTGAGACAGCTGGTGGCCTTGTTGCGCTATCTGTTGTGACTGCTGGGCGACCACCGTGGTGAGGTCAGCGACAACTGGCAGAGGAACTTCAGCGGGATCCATGGCCGGATCTACTGTCACGATGCCGGCTGGCAGGAGGTGGATCCTCTGTGCCAGAGAGGGATTGGCGTGGACCGTGCTAGTGGACCGGTTCTAAGTTACTACTGGTATTCACCAGAGCCCGCCGCAAAGCGGGATGGTCTTGCTGCGGCGGTAGTGACCAGGTCGTATCCACTAGCAACGGCTCAACCTCTCTGACTGCTGAAGATAGGCGCGGTACAAGGGAGTAGACAGAAGCAAGGTCGGACGTAGCAGAAGGTCGGGGCAGGCAGCAAGGATCGTAGTCAGGGGCAACGGCAGGAGGTCTGGAACACAGGCTAGGAACACACAAGGGAACGCTTTCACTGGCACAATGGCAACAAGATCCGGCGAGGGAGTGCAGGGGAAGTGAGGTATAAGTAGGGAGTGCAGGGGAAGTGAGGTATACATAGGGAGTGCACAGGTGAACACACTGATTAGAACCACTGCGCCAATCAGCGGCGCAGTGGCCCTTTAAATCGCAGAGACCCGGCGCGCGCGTGCCCTAGGGAGCGGGGCCGCGCGCGCCGGGACAGGACCGACGGAGAGCGAGTCAGGTACGGGAGCCGGGGTGCGCATCGCGAGCGGGCGCCACCCGCATCGCGAATCGCATCCCGGCTGGAGGCGGTATCGCAGCGCACCCGGTCAGTGGATCTGACCGGGGCGCTGCGGGAGCGAGAGTGTAGCGAGCGCTCCGGGGAGGAGCGGGGACCCGGAGCGCTCGGCGTAACAGACACCTACCTACTATAATGATACCTACCTACTATAATGATACCTACCTACTATAATGACACCTACCTACTATAATGATTCCTACCTACTATAATGATACCTACCTACTATTATGATATCTACTATAATGATATCTACCTACTATAATGATACCTACCTACTATAATATCTACTATAATGATACATACCTACTATAATGATACCTACCTACTATAATGATTCCTACCTACTATAATGATAACTACTATAATGAGATCTACCTACTATAATGATATCTACCTACTATAATGATATCTACCTACTATAATGATCTCTACCTACTATGACACCTACCTACTATAATGATATCTACCTACTTTATTGATACCTACCTACTATAATGATATCTACTATAATGACACCTACCTACTATAATGACACCTACCTACTATAATGACACCTACCTACTATAATGACACCTACCTACTATAATGATACCTACCTACTATAATGATTCCTACCTACTATAATAACTACTATACTGATATCTACCTACTATAATGAGATCTACCTACTATAATGAGATCTACCTACTATAATGATTCCTACCTACTATAATGATATCTACCTACTATAATGATATCTACCTACTGTAATGATATCTACCTACTATAATATCTACCTACTATGACACCTACCTACTATAATGATACCTACCTACTATAATGATTCCTACCTACTATAATGATAACTACAATAATGATATCTACCTACTATAATATCTACCTACTATAATGATATCTACCTACTATGACACCTACCTACTATAATGATACCTACCTACTATAATGATATCTACTATAATGATATCTACCTACTATGACACCTACCTACTATAATGATATCTACCTACTATGACACCTACCTACTATAATGATTCCTACCTACTATAATGATAACTACCTACTATAATGATATCTACCTACTATAATGATATCTACCTACTATGACACCTACCTACTATAATGATACCTACCTACTATAATGATATCTACCTACTATGACACCTACCTACTATAATGATACCTACCTACTATAATGATACCTACCTACTATAATGATACCTACCTACTATAATGATATCTACTATAATGATATCTACCTACTATAATGATACCTACCTACTATAATGATATCTACTATAATGATACCTACCTACTATAATGATACCTACCTACTATAATGATATCTACCTACTATGACACCTACCTACTATAATGATACCTACCTACTATAATGATACTTACCTACTATAATGATACCTACCTACTATAATGATACCTACCTACTATAATGATATCTACTATAATGATATCTACCTACTATAATGATACCTACCTACTATAATGATATCTACTATAATGATACCTACCTACTATAATGATACCTACCTACTATAATGATTCCTACCTACTATAATGATAACTACTATAATGATATCTACCTACTATAATGAGATCTACCTACTATAATGAGATCTACCTACTATAATGATTCCTACCTACTATAATGATATCTACCTACTATAATGATATCTACCTACTATAATGATTCCTAACTACTATAATGATATCTACCTACTATAATGATACCTACCTACTATAATGATTCCTAACTACTATAATGATATCTACCTACTATAATGATACCTACCTACTACAATGATTCCTAACTACTATAATGATATCTACCTACTATAATGATATCTACCTACTATAATGATTCCTAACTACTATAATGATATCTACCTACTATAATGATTCCTAACTACTATAATGATATCTACCTACTATAAGGATATCTACCTACTATAATGATAACTACTATAATGATATCTACCTACTATAATGAGAACTACCTACTATGAGAACTACCTACTATTCCTACTATTAATTTTTCAATAACATATTCTCCGAACCCAAAAATATATATATATTTAGGGAAGTGAAATTGAAATAGTGAAAGATAATTTTGCAGATTTGGTGTTTTTTCTTTTCTGCGCCATTTACCTTGTGGTCAGATAACATGTTAGTTTTATACTTTAGGCGCCTGATTACAGTAATACCAGATTTGTATCGTTTACCTCATGTTTTACGAATTCTGAACTTTTTCAAAATTTTTTAATTGCCATTTTTTAACCCTTGTAGCTTTATTTTTTTTTCCGCATACCAGGCTGTATGAGGGCTCATTTTTTGCGCCATAATCTGTTTTTTGTATCGGTACCATTTTGGCATTGATCTGACTTTTTAATCTCTTTTTAACTTTTTTTTTCTGGGATATTATAAAATAATTTTTTTTTACATTTACCGTACGGGACACATAATGTTATATTTTAATAGGTTGTACAATTACGCACGAAGCGATACCAAATATGTTTATTTTTATTATGTTTACATGTTTTTATATAGGAAAAGGAAGTGATTTGAACTTTTAACATGGAAGGGGTTAATGCAGCGGTCTTCAAACTGTGGCCCTCCAGATGTTGCAAAACTACAACTCGCAACGGCTGTCCTGGCATGCTGGGAATTGTAGTTTTGTAACATCTGGAGGGGCACAGTTTGGAGACCACTGGGTTAATGTGTGTCTGGTTTTTTTTTTTACACTTTATTACACTTATAGGAGGAATCATTAGATTCCTCAGACAGATGAATAGATTCTATTGAACTCCATTGATCTGTGAGCTCTGTGATACATTGATAGAGTCTGGTCCAGCCAGGATCTATCAATGACAGAGCCGGGACAGGAGGGAACAGAGGTAAGTCCTCCGGCTACCTCTATAGTGGATCTCCCCCTGCGATCGCGCTGCGGGGGGGGGGGGCGATCCACCCCACTAGCCCACCAGGGAGCATTCACATCTCCCTTTAGACGCCGCTGTCAGCTTTGACAGCGGCGATCTAAAGGGTTAATAGCCAGCCGCGGCGATCGCCTCATGCTGGCTATTAGCGGCGGCCCCCGGCTACTGAGAACAGCGGGGGGCTGCAGAGTACGGAGGGGGCAGGAATCCCGATCCCGCTCCATACAGACTGCAGATCACCCCCGCACTTGTCAGGTCCGGCCCTGCTTGCCTGAAACCGGGCTAAGAGCCGGACAAATTCACCTGCCCGGCGCCCAAAACTGCTAGTCCCGGGCGTCGGGCGATAGAAATTCCACATCCCTGGATGATGGTGGTGGTGGTGGTAGTAGTAGTAGTGATGATGATGGTAGTAGTGATGGTGATGATGATGATGGTATTAGTGGTGATGATGGTAGTAGTGGTGGTGGTGGTGGTGATGATGATGGTAGTAGTAGTAGTAGTAGTGATGATGATGATGGTAGTAGTAGTGATGATGATGGTGATGATGGTAGTAGTGATGATGATGGTGATGATGATGATGATGGTAGTAGTAGTAGTAGTAGTGATGATGATGGTAGTGGTGGTGGTGGTGGTAGTGATGATGATGATGATGATGGTAGTAGTGATGGTGGTGGTGGTGGTGATGATGATGATGACGGTAGTAGTAGTAGTGATGATGATGGTAGTGATGATGATGATGGTAGTAGTGATGGTGGTGGTGGTGGTAGTGATGATGATGATGATGATGGTAGTAGTGATGGTGATGATAATGATGATGGTAGTAGTGATGATAATGATGGTAGTAGTAGTGATGATGATGATGGTAGTAGTAGTGATGATGATGGTGATGATGGTAGTAGTGATGATGATGGTGATGATGATGATGATGGTAGTAGTAGTAGTAGTAGTGATGATGATGGTAGTGGTGGTGGTGGTGGTAGTGATGATGATGATGATGATGGTAGTAGTGATGGTGGTGGTGGTGGTGATGATGATGATGACGGTAGTAGTAGTAGTGATGATGATGGTAGTGATGATGATGATGGTAGTAGTGATGGTGGTGGTGGTGGTAGTGATGATGATGATGATGATGGTAGTAGTGATGGTGATGATAATGATGATGGTAGTAGTGATGATAATGATGGTAGTAGTAGTGATGATGATGATGGTAGTAGTAGTGATGATGATGGTGATGATGGTAGTAGTGATGATGATGGTGATGATGATGATGATGGTAGTAGTGATGATGATGATGATGGTAGTAGTGATGATGATGATGGTAGTAGTGATGATGATGATGATGGTAGTAGTGATGATGATGATGATGGTAGTAGTGATGATGATGATGGTAGTAGTGATGATGATGATGATGGTAGTAGTGATGATGATGATGATGGTAGTAGTGATGATGATGATGGTAGTAGTAGTGATGATGATGATGGTAGTAGTAGTGATGATGATGATGGTAGTAGTGATGATAGTAGTGATAGTGATGATGATGGTAGTAGTGATGGTGATGATGATGATGGTAGTAGTGATGGCGAGGATGATGATGGTAGTAGTGATGATGATGATGGTAGTAGTGATGGTGATGATAATGATGATGGTAGTAGTGATGATAATGATGGTAGTAGTAGTGATGATGATGATGATAGTAGTAGTGATGATGATGGTGATGATGGTAGTAGTGATGATGATGGTGATGATGATGATGATGGTAGTAGTGATGATGATGATGATGGTAGTAGTGATGATGATGATGGTAGTAGTGATGATGATGATGATGGTAGTAGTGATGATGATGATGATGGTAGTAGTGATGATGATTATGGTAGTAGTGATGATGATGATGATGGTAGTAGTGATGATGATGATGGTAGTAGTAGTGATGATGATGATGGTAGTAGTAGTGATGATGATGATGGTAGTAGTGATGATAGTAGTGATAGTGATGATGATGGTAGTAGTGATGGTGATGATGATGATGGTAGTAGTGATGGCGAGGATGATGATGGTAGTAATGATGATGATGATGGTAGTAGTGATGATGATGATGGTAGTAGTGATGGTAGTAGTGATGATGATGATGATGATGGTAGTAGTGATGATAGTAGTGATAGTGATGATGATGGTAGTAGTGATGGTGATGATGATGATGGTAGTAGTGATGGTGATGATGATGATGGTAGTAGTGATGGTGATGATGATGATGGTAGTAGTGATGGTGATGATGATGATGATGGTAGTAGTGATGATGATGATGGTAGTAGTGATGATGATGATGGTAGTAATGATGGTAGTAGTGATGATGATGATGATGATGGTAGTAGTGATGATAGTAGTGATAGTGATGGTGATGATGATGATGATGGTAGTAGTGATGATGATGATGGTAGTAGTGATGGTGATGATGATGGTAGTAGTGATGGTGATGATGATGGTAGTAGTGATGATGATGATGGTAGTAGTGATGATGATGATGGTAGTAGTGATGGTGATGATGGTGGTAGTAGTGATGATGATGATGATGATGGTAGTAGTGATGGTGATGATGGTAGTAGTGATGATGATGATGATGGATGTAGTGATGATGATGGTGATGATGGTGATGATGGTAGTAGTGATGGTGAGGATGATGATGATGGTAGTAGTGATGGTGATGATGGTGATGATGGTAGTAGTGATGATGATGATGATGGTAGTAGTGATGATGATGATGATGGTAGTAGTGATGGTGGTGATGGTTGTAGTGATGGTGAGGATGATGATGGTAGTAGTGATGATGATGATGATGATGGATGTAGTGATGATGATGATGATGGTAGTAGTGATGGTGATGATGGTAGTAGTGATGGTGAGGATGATGATGATGGTAGTAGTGATGGTGAGGATGATGATGATGGTAGTAGTGATGGTGAGGATGATGATGATGGTAGTAGTGATGGTGATGATGATGATGATGGTAGTAGTGATGGTGAGGATGATGATGATGGTAGTAGTGATGGTGATGATGATGATGATGGTAGTAGTGATGGTGATGATGATGATGATGGTAGTAGTGATGGTGAGGATGATGATGATGGTAGTAGTGATGGTGAGGATGATGATGATGGTAGTAGTGATGGTGATGATGATGATGATGGTAGTAGTGATGGTGAGGATGATGATGATGGTAGTAGTGATGGTGATGATGATGATGATGGTAGTAGTGATGGTGAGGATGATGATGATGGTAGTAGTGATGAGGAGGAGGGGGTGGGTGGTGTTGTGGTGCCCCCCTCCTCCGCTCCTCACTGCTCATGCTCCGTCCTCCTCCTCCCCCCGCTCTTCATCTTCCCGCAGCGGAGGGAGCAGTATGGCTGAAGGGGACGATCTCCAGGCTTTCACCTCCATCATGGACGCTCTGGTGCGGATCAGTGTAAGTGTGTGATGGGGATGATGGGGATTGTAGTCCTAATCCTGACGTTATTATCAGGTCAGCGGGGGAGGGTGCAGGGAGCAGCACAATCTGCCGTCACCATGACAACTGCATCCTCCATCTTCCTGGGGAGGAGAAGGATCTGCAGCCGGAGCCCCTCCCCCGTCACCTAGGAGGACATGGCCGCCAGGAAAGGGAGCAAGGTGAACGCGGGCCGGAGCCCTATATACTGGAGCCCTATATACTGCCCCTACCTGTATACTGCCCCTACCTGTATACTGCCTCTACCTGTATACTGCCCCTACCTGTATACTGCCTCTACCTGTATACTGCCCCTACCTGTATACTGCCCCTACCTGTGTACTGCCCCTACCTGTGTACTTCCCCTACCTGTATACTGCCTCTACCTGTATACTGCCTCTACCTGTATACTGCCCCTACCTGTATACTGCCCCTACCTGTATACTGCCCCTACCTGTATACTGCCCCTACCTGTGTACTGCCCCTACCTGTATACTGCCTCTACCTGTATACTGCCTCTACCTGTATACTGCCCCTACCTGTATACTGCCCCTACCTGTGTACTGCCCCTACCTGTATACTGCCTCTACCTGTATACTGCCCCTACCTGTATACTGCCTCTACCTGTATACTGCCCCTACCTGTATACTGCCCCTACCTGTATACTGCCCCTACCTGTGTACTGCCCCTACCTGTGTACTGCCCCTACCTGTATACTGCCCCTACCTGTATACTGCCCCTACCTGTGTGCTGCCCCTACCTGTGTACTGCCCCTACCTGTGTACTGCCCCTACCTGTATACTGCCCCTACCTGTATACTGCCCCTACCTGTATACTGCCTCTACCTGTATACTGCCCCTACCTGTATACTGCCCCTACCTGTATACTGCCCCTACCTGTATACTGCCCCTACCTGTATACTGCCTCTACCTGTATACTGCCTCTACCTGTATACTGCCCCTACCTGTATACTGCCCCTACCTGTATACTGCCTCTACCTGTATACTGCCCCTACCTGTATACTGCCCCTACCTGTATACTGCCCCTACCTGTATACTGCCTCTACCTGTATACTGCCCCTACCTGTATACTGCCTCTACCTGTATACTGCCCCTACCTGTATACTGCCCCTACCTGTGTACTGCCCCTACCTGTGTACTGCCCCTACCTGTATACTGCCTCTACCTGTATACTGCCTCTACCTGTATACTGCCCCTACCTGTATACTGCCCCTACCTGTATACTGCCCCTACCTGTATACTGCCCCTACCTGTGTACTGCCCCTACCTGTATACTGCCTCTACCTGTATACTGCCTCTACCTGTATACTGCCCCTACCTGTATACTGCCCCTACCTGTATACTGCCTCTACCTGTGTACTGCCCCTACCTGTGTACTGCCCCTACCTGTATACTGCCTCTACCTGTATACTGCCCCTACCTGTATACTGCCTCTACCTGTATACTGCCCCTACCTGTATACTGCCCCTACCTGTATACTGCCCCTACCTGTGTGCTGCCCCTACCTGTGTACTGCCCCTACCTGTGTACTGCCCCTACCTGTATACTGCCCCTACCTGTATACTGCCCCTACCTGTATACTGCCTCTACCTGTATACTGCCCCTACCTGTATACTGCCCCTACCTGTATACTGCCCCTACCTGTATACTGCCCCTACCTGTATACTGCCTCTACCTGTATACTGCCTCTACCTGTATACTGCCCCTACCTGTATACTGCCCCTACCTGTATACTGCCTCTACCTGTATACTGCCCCTACCTGTATACTGCCCCTACCTGTATACTGCCCCTACCTGTATACTGCCCCTACCTGTGTGCTGCCCCTACCTGTATACTGCCCCTACCTGTATACTGCCCCTACCTGTATACTACCCCTACCTGTATACTGCCCCTACCTGTATACTGCCCCTACCTGTATACTGCCCCTACCTGTATACTGCCCCTACCTGTGTACTGCCCCTACCTGTATACTGCCCCTACCTGTATACTGCCCCTACCTGTATACTGCCCCTACCTGTGTACTGCCCCTACCTGTATACTGCCCCTACCTGTATACTGCCTCTACCTGTATACTGCCCCTACCTGTATACTGCCCCTACCTGTATACTGCCCCTACCTGTATACTGCCTCTACCTGTATACTGCCCCTACCTGTATACTGCCCCTACCTGTATACTGCCCCTACCTGTATACTGCCTCTACCTGTATACTGCCCCTACCTGTATACTGCCCCTACCTGTATACTGCCCCTACCTGTGTACTGCCCCTACCTGTGTACTGCCCCTACCTGTATACTGCCCCTACCTGTATACTGCCCCTACCTGTGTACTGCCCCTACCTGTGTACTGCCCCTACCTGTATACTGCCCCTACCTGTATACTGCCCCTACCTGTATACTGCCCCTACCTGTGTGCTGCCCCTACCTGTATACTGCCCCTACCTGTGTACTGCCTCTACCTGTGTACTGCCTCTACCTGTATACTGCCTCTACCTGTATACTGCCCCTACCTGTATACTGCCCCTACCTGTATACTGCCCCTACCTGTGTGCTGCCCCTACCTGTGTACTGCCCCTACCTGTATACTGCCCCTACCTGTATACTGCCCCTACCTGTATACTGCCTCTACCTGTATACTGCCCCGACCTGTATACTCCCTCTACCTGTATACTGCCCCTACCTGTATACTGCCCCTACCTGTATACTGCCCCTACCTGTATACTGCCCCTACCTGTGTACTGCCCCTACCTGTGTACTGCCCCTACCTGTGTACTGCCCCTACCTGTATACTGCCACTACCTGTATACTGCCCCTACCTGTATACTGCCCCGACCTGTGTACTGCCCCTACCTGTGTACTGCCCCGACCTGTATACTGCCCTGACCCGGCTGATGGCTGTATATTATACACAGGGCTGATATCTGTATATTATACACTGGGCTGATGGCTGTATATTATACACAGGGCATATATCTGTATATTATACACAGGGCTGATATCTGTATATTATACACTGGGCTGTTATCTGTATATTATACACAGGGCTGATATCTGTATATTATACACAGGGCTGATATCTGTATATTATACACTGGGCTGATATCTGTATATTATACACTGGGCTGATATCTGTATATTATACACTGGGCAGATATCTGTATATTATACACTGGGCTGATATCTGTATATTATACACTGGGCTGATGGCTGTATATTATACACTGGGCTGATATCTGTATATTATACACTGGGCTGATGGCTGTATATTATACACTGGGCTGATGGCTGTATATTATACACTGGGCAGATATCTGTATATTATACACTGGGCTGATATCTGTATATTATACACTGGGCTGATATCTGTATATTATACACTGGGCTGATATCTGTATATTATACACTGGGCTGATATCTGTATATTATACACTGGGCAGATATCTGTATATTATACACTGGGCTGATATCTGTATATTATACACTGGGCTGATGGCTGTATATTATACACTGGGCTGATATCTGTATATTATACACTGGGCTGATGGCTGTATATTATACACTGGGCTGATGGCTGTATATTATACACTGGGCAGATATCTGTATATTATACACTGGGCTGATATCTGTATATTATACACTGGGCTGATGGCTGTATATTATACACTGGGCTGATATCTGTATATTATACACTGGGCTGATATCTGTATATTATACACTGGGCTGATATCTGTATATTATACACTGGGCTGATATCTGTATATTATACACTGGGCTGATATCTGTATATTATACACTGGGCTGATATCTGTATATTATACACTGGGCTGATATCTGTATATTATACACTGGGCTGATATCTGTATATTATACACTGGGCTGATATCTGTATATTATACACTGGGCTGATATCTGTATATTATACACTGGGCAGATATCTGTATATTATACACTGGGCTGATGGCTGTATATTATACACTGGGCTGATGTCTGTATATTATACACTGGGCTGATATCTGTATATTATACACTGGGCTGATATCTGTATATTATACACTGGGCTAATATCTGTATATTATACACTGGGCTGATATCTGTATATTATACACTGGGCTGATGGCTGTATATTATACACTGGGCTGATATCTGTATATTATACACTGGGCTAATATCTGTATATTATACACTGGGCTGATATCTGTATATTATACACTGGGCTGATATCTGTATATTATACACTGGGCTGATGGCTGTATATTATACACTGGGCTGATATCTGTATATTATACACTGGGCAGATATCTGTATATTATACACTGGGCTGATATCTGTATATTATACACTGGGCTGATATCTGTATATTATACACTGGGCTGATATCTGTATATTATACACTGGGCTGATATCTGTATATTATACACTGGGCTGATATCTGTATATTATACACTGGGCACATATCTGTATATTATACACTGGGCTGATATCTGTATATTATACACTGGGCTGATATCTGTATATTATACACTGGGCTGATATCTGTATATTATACACTGGGCTGATATCTGTATATTGTACACTGGGCTGATATCTGTATATTATACACTGGGCTGATGGCTGTATATTATACACTGGGCTGATGGCTTTATATTATACACTGGGCTGATGGCTGTATATTATACACTGGGCTGATGGCTTTATATTATACACTGGGCTGATATCTGTATATTATACACTGGGCTGATGGCTGTATATTATACACTGGGCAGATATCTGTATATTGTACACTGGGCTGATATCTGTATATTATACACTGGGCTGATATCTGTATATTATACACTGGGCTGATGGCTGTATATTATACACTGGGCTGATGGCTGTATATTATACACTGGGCTGATGGCTTTATATTATACACTGGGCTGATGGCTGTATATTATACACTGGGCTGATATCTGTATATTATACACTGGGCTGATATCTGTATATTATACACTGGGCTGATATCTGTATATTATACACTGGGCTGATATCTGTATATTATACACTGGGCAGATATCTGTATATTATACACTGGGCTGATATCTGTATATTATACACTGGGCTGATATCTGTATATTATACACTGGGCTGATATCTGTATATTATACACTGGGCTGATATCTGTATATTATACACTGGGCTGATATCTGTATATTATACACTGGGCTGATATCTGTATATTATACACTGGGCTGATATCTGTATATTATACACTGGGCTGATATCTGTATATTATACACTGGGCTGATATCTGTATATTATACACTGGGCTGATATCTGTATATTATACACTGGGCTGATATCTGTATATTATACACTGGGCTGATATCTGTATATTATACACTGGGCTGATATCTGTATATTATACACTGGGCTGATATCTGTATATTATACACTGGGCA
Organism: Hyla sarda; assembly: GCF_029499605.1. Classification (NCBI taxonomy): domain Eukaryota; kingdom Metazoa; phylum Chordata; class Amphibia; order Anura; family Hylidae; genus Hyla; species Hyla sarda. The sequence goes on along the minus strand of NW_026610499.1, from coordinate 154,905 downwards.
GATATCTGTATATTATACACTGGGCTGATATCTGTATATTATACACTGGGCTGATGGCTGTATATTATACACTGGGCTGATATCTGTATATTATACACTGGGCAGATATCTGTATATTATACACTGGGCTGATATCTGTATATTATACACTGGGCAGATATCTGTATATTATACACTGGGCTGATATCTGTATATTATACACTGGGCTGATATCTGTATATTATACACTGGGCTGATGGCTGTATATTATACACTGGGCTGATATCTGTATATTATACACTGGGCAGATATCTGTATATTATACACAGGGCTGATATCTGTATATTATACACTGGGCTGATGGTTGTATATTATACACTGGGCTGATATCTGTATATTATACACTGGGCTGATATCTGTATATTATACACTGGGCTGATATCTGTATATTATACACTGGGCTGATATCTGTATATTATACACTGGGCTGATGGCTGTATATTATACACTGGGCAGATATCTGTATATTATACACTGGGCTGATATCTGTATATTATACGCTGGGCTGATATCTGTATATTATACACTGGGCTGATGGCTGTATATTATACACTGGGCTGATATCTGTATATTATACACTGGGCTGATATCTGTATATTATACACTGGGCAGATGGCTGTATATTATACACTGGGCTGATGGCTGTATATTATACACTGGGCTGATGGCTGTATATTATACACAGGGCAGATATCTGTATATTATACACTGGGCTGATATCTGTATATTATACACTGGGCTGATATCTGTATATTATACACTGGGCTGATATCTGCATATTATACACTGGGCAGATATCTGTATATTATACACTGGGTTGATATCTGTATATTATACACTGGGCTGATATCTGTATATTATACACTGGGCTGATATCTGTATATTATACACTGGGCTGATATCTGTATATTATACACTGGGTTGATATCTGTATATTATACACTCGGCTGATATCTGTATATTATACACTGGGCTGATATCTGTATATTATACACTCGGCTGATATCTGTATATTATACACTGGGCTGATATCTGTATATTATACACTGGGCTGATATCTGTATATTATACACTGGGCTGATGGCTGTATATTATACACTGGGCTGATATCTGTATATTATACACTGGGCTGATATCTGTATATTATACACTGGGCTGATGGCTGTATATTATACACTGGGCTGATATCTGTATATTATACACTGGGCTGATATCTGTATATTATACACTGGGCAGATGGCTGTATATTATACACTGGGCTGATGGCTGTATATTATACACTGGGCTGATGGCTGTATATTATACACAGGGCAGATATCTGTATATTATACACTGGGCTGATATCTGTATATTATACACTGGGCTGATATCTGTATATTATACACTGGGCTGATATCTGTATATTATACACTGGGCTGATGGCTGTATATTATACACAGGGCAGATATCTGTATATTATACACTGGGCTGATATCTGTATATTATACACTGGGCTGATATCTGCATATTATACACTGGGCAGATATCTGTATATTATACACTGGGCTGATATCTGTATATTATACACTGGGCTGATGGCTGTATATTATACACTGGGCTGATATCTGTATATTATACACTGGGCTGATATCTGTATATTATACACTGGGCTGATATCTGTATATTATACACTGGGCTGATGGCTGTATATTATACACTGGGCTGATGGCTGTATATTATACACTGGGCTGATGGCTGTATATTATACACTGGGCAAATATCTGTATATTATACACTGGGCTGATATCTGTATATTATACACTGGGCTGATATCTGTATATTATACACTGGGCTGATGGCTGTATATTATACACTGGGCTGATATCTGTATATTATACACTGGGCTGATATCTGTATATTATACACTGGGCTGATGGCTGTATATTATACACTGGGCTGATATCTGTATATTATACACTGGGCTGATATCTGTATATTATACACTGGGCTGATGGCTGTATATTATACACTGGGCTGATGGCTGTATATTATACACTGGGCTGATGGCTGTATATTATACACAGGGCAGATATCTGTATATTATACACTGGGCTGATATCTGTATATTATACACTGGGCTGATATCTGTATATTATACACTGGGCTGATATCTGTATATTATACACTGGGCTGATGGCTGTATATTATACACAGGGCAGATATCTGTATATTATACACTGGGCTGATATCTGTATATTATACACTGGGCTGATATCTGCATATTATACACTGGGCAGATATCTGTATATTATACACTGGGCTGATATCTGTATATTATACACTGGGCTGATGGCTGTATATTATACACTGGGCTGATATCTGTATATTATACACTGGGCTGATATCTGTATATCATACACTGGGCTGATATCTGTATATTATACACTGGGCTGATGGCTGTATATTATACACTGGGCTGATGGCTGTATATTATACACTGGGCTGATGGCTGTATATTATACACTGGGCAAATATCTGTATATTATACACTGGGCTGATATCTGTATATTATACACTGGGCTGATATCTGTATATTATACACTGGGCTGATGGCTGTATATTATACACTGGGCTGATATCTGTATATTATACACTGGGCTAATATCTGTATATTATACACTGGGCTGATGGCTGTATATTATACACTGGGCCGATATCTGTATATTATACACTGGGCTGATATCTGTATATTATACACTGGGCTGATATCTGTATATTATACACTGGGCTGATGGCTGTATATTATACACTGGGCTGATATCTGTATATTATACACTGGGCTGATATCTGTATATTATACACTGGGCTGATATCTGTATATTATACACTGGGCAGATATCTGTATATTATACACTGGGCAGATATCTGTATATTATACACTGGGCTGATGGCTGTATATTATACACTGGGCTGATATCTGTATATTATACACTGGGCTGATATCTGTATATTATACGCTGGGCTGATATCTGTATATTATACATGGGCTGATATCTGTATATTATACACTGGGCTGATATCTGTATATTATACACTGGGCAGATATCTGTATATTATACACAGGGCAGATATCTGTATATTATACACAGGGCAGATATCTGTATATTATACACTGGGCAGATGGCTGTATATTATACACTGGGCTGATATCTGTATATTATACACTGGGCTGATGGCTGTATATTATACACTGGGCCGATATCTGTATATTATACACTGGGCTGATATCTGTATATTATACACTGGGCTGATATCTGTATATTATACACTGGGCTGATGGCTGTATATTATACACTGGGCTGATGGCTGTATATTATACACTGGGCTGATATCTGTATATTATACACTGGGCAGATGGCTGTATATTATACACTAGGCTAATATCTGTATAGTATACACTGGGCAGATGGCTGTATATTATACACTGGGCTGATGGCTGTATATTATACACTGGGCTGATGGCTGTATATTATACACTGGGCTGATATCTGTATATTATACACTGGGCTGATATCTGTATATTATACACTGGGCTGATGGCTGTATATTATACACTGGGCTGATGGCTGTATATTATACACTGGGCATATATCTGCATATTATACACTGGGCTGATATCTGTATATTATACACTGGGCTGATATCTGCATATTATACACTGGGCAGATATCTGTATATTATACACTGGGCTGATATCTGTATATTATACACTGGGCTGATGGCTGTATATTATACACTGGGCTGATATCTGTATATTATACACTAGGCTGATATCTGTATATTATACACTGGGCTGATATCTGTATATTATACACTGGGCTGATATCTGTATATTATACACTGGGCTGATATCTGTATATTATACACTGGGCTGATGGCTGTATATTATACACTGGGCTGATGGCTGTATATTATACACTGGGCAAATATCTGTATATTATACACTGGGCTGATATCTGTATATTATACACTGGGCTGATATCTGTAAATTATACACTGGGCTGATGGCTGTATATTATACACTGGGCCGATATCTGTATATTATACACTGGGCTGATATCTGTATATTATACACTGGGCTGATGGCTGTATATTATACACTGGGCAGATATCTGTATATTATACACTGGGCTGATGGCTGTATATTATACACTGGGCTGATATCTGTATATTATACACTGGGCTGATGGCTGTATATTATACACTGGGCTGATATCTGTATATTATACACTGGGCTGATATCTGTATATTATACACAGGGCTGATATCTGTATATTATACACTGGGCAGATATCTGTATATTATACACTGGGCAGATATCTGTATATTATACACTGGGCTGATGGCTGTATATTATACACTGGGCTGATATCTGTATATTATACACTGGGCTGATATCTGTATATTATACGCTGGGCTGATATCTGTATATTATACATGGGCTGATATCTGTATATTATACACTGGGCTGATATCTGTATATTATACACTGGGCAGATATCTGTATATTATACACAGGGCAGATATCTGTATATTATACACAGGGCAGATATCTGTATATTATACACTGGGCAGATGGCTGTATATTATACACTGGGCTGATATCTGTATATTATACACTGGGCAGATGGGTGTATATTATACACTGGGCTGATGGCTGTATATTATACACTGGGCTGATGGCTGTATATTATACACTGGGCTGATTGCTGTATATTATACACTGGGCTGATATGTGTATATTATACACTGGGCTGATATCTGTATATTATACACTGGGCTGATATCTGTATATTATACACTGGGCTGATATCTGTATATTATACACTGGGCTGATATCTGTATATTATACACTGGGCTGATATCTGTATATTATACACTGGGCTGATATCTGTATATTATACACTGGGCTGATGGCTGTATATTATACACTGGGCTGATGGCTGTATATTATACACTGGGCTGATGGCTGTATATTATACACTGGGCTGATGGCTGTATATTATACACTGGGCTGATGGCTGTATATTATACACTGGGCTGATGGCTGTATATTATACACTGGGCTGATATCTGTATATTATACACTGGGCCGATATCTGTATATTATACACTGGGCTGATATCTGTATATTATACACTGGGCTGATATCTGTATATTATACACTGGGCTGATATCTGTATATTATACACTGGGCTGATGGCTGTATATTATACACTGGGCTGATGGCTGTATATTATACACTGGGCTGATATCTGTATATTATACACTGGGCTGATGGCTGTATATTATACACTGGGCCGATATCTGTATATTATACACTGGGCTGATATCTGTATATTATACACTGGGCTGATATCTGTATATTATACACTGGGCTGATATCTGTATATTATACACTGGGCTGATATCTGTATATTATACACTGGGCAGATATCTGTATATTATACACTGGGCAGATATCTGTATATTATACACTGGGCTGATGGCTGTATATTATACACTGGGCTGATATCTGTATATTATACACTGGGCTGATGGCTGTATATTATACGCTGGGCTGATATCTGTATATTATACACTGGGCTGATGGCTGTATATTATACACTGGGCAGATATCTGTATATTATACACTGGGCAGATATCTGTATATTATACACTGGGCTGATGGCTGTATATTATACACTGGGCTGATGGCTGTATATTATACACTGGGCTGATATCTGTATATTATACACTGGGCTGATATCTGTATATTATACACTGGGCTGATATCTGTATATTATACACTGGGCTGATGGCTGTATATTATACACTGGGCTGATATCTGTATATTATACACTGGGCTGATATCTGTATATTATACACTGGGCTGATATCTGTATATTATACACTGGGCTGATGGCTGTATATTATACACTGGGCTGATATCTGTATATTATACACTGGGCTGATATCTGTATATTATACACTGGGCTGATATCTGTATATTATACACTGGGCTGATGGCTGTATATTATACACTGGGCTGATATCTGTATATTATACACTGGGCTGATGGCTGTATATTATACACTGGGCTGATATCTGCATATTATACACTGGGCTGATATCTGTATATTATACACTGGGCTGATGGCTGTATATTATACACTGGGCTGATGGCTGTATATTATACACTGGGCTGATATCTGTATATTATACACTGGGCTGATGGCTGTATATTATACACTGGGCTGATGGCTGTATATTATACACTGGGCTGATATCTGTATATTATACACAGGGCAGATATCTGTATATTATACACTGGGCTGATATCTGTATATTATACACTGGGCTGATATCTGTATATTATACACTGGGCTGATGGCTGTATATTATACACTGGGCTGATATCTGTATATTATACACTGGGCTGATGGCTGTATATTATACACTGGGCTGATATCTGTATATTATACACAGGGCAGATATCTGTATATTATACACTGGGCTGATATCTGTATATTATACACTGGGCTGATGGCTGTATATTATACACTGGGCTGATATCTGTATATTATACACTGGGCTGATGGCTGTATATTATACACTGGGCTGATGGCTGTATATTATACACTGGGCTGATATCTGTATATTATACACTGGGCTGATATCTGTATATTATACACTGGGCTGATGGCTGTATATTATACACTGGGCTGATATCTGTATATTATACACTGGGCTGATATCTGTATATTATACACAGGGCATATATCTGTATATTATACACTGGGCAGATATCTGTATATTATACACTGGGCTGATGGCTGTATATTATACACTGGGCTGATATCTGTATATTATACACAGGGCAGATATCTGTATATTATACACTGGGCTGATGGCTGTATATTATACACTGGGCTGATGGCTGTATATTATACACTGGGCTGATATCTGTATATTATACACTGGGCTGATGGCTGTATATTATACACTGGGCTGATATCTGTATATTATACACAGGGCAGATATCTGTATATTATACACTGGGCTGATGGCTGTATATTATACACTGGGCTGATATCTGTATATTATACACTGGGCTGATATCTGTATATTATACACTGGGCTGATATCTGTATATTATACACTGGGCTGATATCTGTATATTATACACTGGGCTGATATCTGTATATTATACACTGGGCTGATATCTGTATATTATACACTGGGCTGATATCTGTATATTATACACTGGGCTGATATCTGTATATTATACACTGGGCTGATATCTGTATATTATACACTGGGCTGATATCTGTATATTATACACTCGGCTGATATCTGTATATTATACACAGGGCAGATATCTGTATATTATACACTGGGCTGATATCTGTATATTATACACTGGGCTGATATCTGTATATTATACACTGGGCTGATATCTGTATATTATACACAGGGCAGATATCTGTATATTATACACTGGGCTGATATCTGTATATTATACACTGGGCTGATGGCTGTATATTATACACTGGGCTGATATCTGTATATTATACACTGGGCTGATATCTGTATATTATACACTGGGCTGATATCTGTATATTATACACTCGGCTGATATCTGTATATTATACACTGGGCTGATATCTGTATATTATACACTGGGCTGATATCTGTATATTATACACTCGGCTGATATCTGTATATTATACAGTGGGCTGATATCTGTATATTATACACTGGGCTGATATCTGTATATTATACACTGGGCTGATATCTGTATATTATACACTGGGCTGATGGCTGTATATTATACACTGGGCAGATATCTGTATATTATACACTGGGCTGATGGCTGTATATTATACACTGGGCTGATATCTGTATATTATACACTGGGCTGATATCTGTATATTATACACTGGGCTGATATCTGTATATTATACACTGGGCTGATATCTGTATATTATACACTCGGCTGATATCTGTATATTATACACTGGGCTGATGGCTGTATATTATACACTGGGCAGATATCTGTATATTATACACAGGGCAGATATCTGTATATTATACACAGGGCAGATATAAGGGGGCGGGACCATGGTTAATTTTCTTCCTGTCATTACAGACCAGTATGAAGAACATGGAGCGTGAGCTCTTGTGTCCAGTGTGTAAGGACATGTACAAGCACCCGGTCATCCTGCCGTGTCGGCACAACGTTTGCCAGATCTGTGCCAGTGAGATCCTGCTGCAGAGGGGTTACGTTTGTGACCCCAACTCCGAGCCCAACTCCCCGGCATCCTCCCCCTCCACACGGAGCCCACGGATGGGCAGGAGACTGGTGCCCAAGCAGGAGCGGCTGGTGAAATCAGGTAACCTGATATATAAGGCTGATACATTGTAACATCACAGCGGGGTTCTGTGACATACAGCATACACTCATTGTGTATATGACTGGGGCCGGCAGTGTAGACATATAGTATACAGTCATTGTGTATATGACTGGGGCCGGCAGTGTAGACATATAGTATACAGTCATTGTGTATATGACTGGGGCCGGCAGTGTAGACATATAGTATACAGTCATTGTGTATATGACTGGGGCCGGCAGTCTAGACATATAGTATACAGTCATTGTGTATATGACTGGGGCCGGCAGTGTAGACATATAGTATACAGTCATTGTGTATATGACTGGGGCGGGCAGTCTAGACATATAGTATACAGTCATTGTGTATATGACTGGGGCCGGCAGTGTAGACATATAGTATACAGTCATTGTGTATATGACTGGGGCCGGCAGTCTAGACATATAGTATACAGTGCTGCAAAACAGAAAGTGAAGTGCTGGCACTGCTCTCCCTCTGTGCTCTCCCTTGTATGGTCTATGTTCACACTCTAGCTAGCAGCGTATCTTCGTGTGGTGGTGCTCATGTACTATAGTAGTAACGAGGTGAATACAAATCCATATAGTAGAGAAGAAAGTACAGGCAACTCACCACGTTGTAGTAACTTCGTGTTTATTACTGGGACATGCAGGTAAAGCGGCTCCACGCCACACCGGGATGCCGAACACTAGTGCGTTAACCGATGACAGCTGTTTCTTTCCGTTCAGGAACTTCAACAGATCGTCTCCATTCACCTGTGCACGTGACTATATATCTCCTCCTTCATTTGTGACGTCGTGCCGAGGTGGGCGGAGTTTCAATCTTACAAATAGATTTACCAATATTAAATTTATAGAAAAATTACTTATAAAACATTTCATGATTGTATATAAGTGAAAATAGCCTATCTGCTGTGGTAAAAAACTGTTTAAAACAAAACTATTAAAAACAGAACTATTTGTAACCAAACCGATGTTTAGAGGAAGACTCCCATATCTATTCTATCGTTTAACCCCCTCATGTCTTGAGCTCCCGTTCTCAATATCCAACGGGCTTCTATTTCTCTTAATTTTTTCACATTGTCTTGATCTGGTTTTATTTGGACTTTTTCTGTGCCTAAGAATTTTATGTTTTTGATGTTTCCTGCGTGTTCAGAGACCACGTGTTCTATCAGTCGCGGTGAACCTTTTTTTGTCACTATAGAGTGCATGTGTTCTCTGAATCTGATATTCATGGGTCTGATTGTACTGCCTATGTAAAATCTCATACATTCACATACGATTGCATATATCACATTTTTGGATCTACGACACATGAAATCTGTTATTTCTCTAGTAATGCCCCCTATGTTTATACTGTTGCCAGTTATAAAATGGTGGCACCAGTTACAGTTTCCACATTTTTTATTTCCTCTGATTATTGATTTATTTAGCCAGTTTTCTTCTGTTGTTCTTTTTTCCGTCATTTTACTTTTTACTAGTTCATCTTTTAAGTTTTTTGTTCGCTTGAACGCTATCATGGGTTTTTCTATTTTTATTTTACCAAGAATCTGATCTCTTTCTATTAAATGCCAATTCGTGTATATAGATCTTTTTATTAATTCATGCATAGGACTATATTTAAATGTAAATGTAAACCTCTCTTTCTTTATATCCTCAGCTTTTATTTTAGTGTGTTTTCTGTGTCTCCTATTTTTTAATAGTGTATTTCTGTCAATTCTTTTTACTCTTTCTAGTGTATTTTTTAGTATTTGAGGTGGATATCCCCTATCTTCTAACCGTTGTATCAGTTCATCGGCCTGTGTGTTAAATGACTCTTCTGTACTATTTATTTGTCTCAATCTGAGTAATTGTCAGTATGGTATTGCTTCTTTCGTGTGGGAAGGATGGTAGCTTTTGTAATGTAGTAAGGTATTGCTTGCGGTTTCTTTTCTGTAACCTATTGTAGCGAGTGTGTTGTTTTGTTTTTTTATAAGAACGTCCAGGAATTTTAGTTCTGTATTGCTATATTTTGAGGTGAAAGCCATATTCATTTGGTTATTGTTGAGATACTCAACGAATCTCTTTAGGAGAACCCTTTCAGAGCATGAACACGTCGTCTACAAAACGTGAATAGTGTCCAATATGCTCTAGGAAGGGATTATCACCTGTGAAGACATATTTTTCCTCAAAAATCGCAAGGTACAGGCTAGCTAGTGTGCATGAGACCGGGGTCCCCATTGCGGTCCCACCCCTTTGGGCGTACCATTGTTCCCCAAATTGGAAGACGTTATTTTTCAAAATAAACTCTATTGATTCGCAGACGAAGTTTACAAAATCTTTGGATTTTCCTGTCCGTATTAGGATTTCTCTGATGCAATCGACGGCCAGCCCCTGTGGTATTCGAGTATACAGACTTTCCACATCAATTGACGTTAGGAGATAACCTTCCACACTGGAGATGCCGTCGAGTGCACCAAGGAAATCATCCATGTCTTTTACTAGGGATGGCACATCAGCCAGCAATGGCCGTAACAACCAGTCGGTATATGCAGAGAGGGATTCTGTCAGTGAACCTACCCCAGAGACTATGGTCTCCCTGGAGGGGAGACCATAGTCTTATGTATTTTCGGTACGATGTACCATGTAGCATTTTTGGGGTTTAGTGGAAATAGCTTCTCTGCCATTTTATCTGACAGAATTCCTCTCTCTACCTGTTTTCTAAGTAAAGTTTGTAGCTGTGATTTAAGTTTTTTTCATAGGACTGGCTTTTAATTTCTCAAATGTCCTTGTGTCATCTAGTTGGCGATGTGCTTCCTTTAAGTAATCTATTGTGTTCATGATTACGGTATTTCCACCCTTATCTGCTCTTTTTATCGTTATTTTATCCTTTTGTTTTTTTAACCATGTTAATGCTTTTTGTTCTGCTACTGTTAAGTTAGCTGTATCTTTTGGATATATCTGTGCTTTTAAATCGTCGAGCACTTTTTGTTGGAATAGCTCCAGGTTCCCTCCCGGTTGTATAGGAGGAGAAAACGTGGAGCCATTCCCTCCTCTAAAACTTTGTACTTCGACCTCTGTGGGTGTTTCATCGGGTTCCCCGGTATTCTCCCCTAGCAACTCTGTTAATGCAAACAGACATTCCCTTTCGCTACCTACTGAATCTCTAAGAATATTGAAACCTAGAGGTCCTACTGTTACTGGGATCTCTCCTTCTCTTTGACTACCTTCCTTCTCTGCATTTGTTTTATTAGCAAAGAACCTTTTTAAATTTAATTTTCTTATGGCTCTGAAGAGATCTATTTCAAAATCTTCCATATTAAAGTCTTCAACTAGACAAAAATTCAGTCCTCTTGAGAGGAGTTTTATAGTGTCCTCTTTAAGTACCAGACTGGACAGATTTACTACTGCTGGTGTATTTTTATTTATAGAAACAATGTCCTTTTGTGTTAATCTTTCTTCATTATTCTGTCCATTGTTACAGTTGATGGAACTTCTCCTCTTTTTTCTTTTTCTTCTTCTCTTTTTATGACTGCCAGGTGACTCTCTTCCGTTTTGTTAGTTTTTTGGGATTTCTTTCCTCCTCCTCCTCCTCTTCCTCTTCTGATTTTTTTTCTTGCTGTTTTCTTGTTTTTTTCCTTCTCGTTTTTTGACAGCTCGTTGCTATTGTTCACACTCTCTTCTGACGAACTGGTGTTTCCGTCCGTTGTCCAAAAGTCTGAGGTTTTTTTATTTTTTTATTCATTTTTATTTATCTGTCTTTTCTTTTTTTGATATGAGGTTTTTCTTCCCTTCGGATTTATTTTTCCGTGTAGGAATACATTATCTGACTCATAGTCTATGCGATCTCTAAGGAATTTATCTCTTTTTATTTCTTTAATAGTTTTTTGCAGAGTTATTAATTTCTTTTCGGTTTTTTTCATGAACTCATTGTATTTTTCTTCTGGTTGTCTTAAACGCAGCTCACTTTTTGCTTGGCTTAGTTCTTTTGATACTTTTTCATATTCTTCAATGTTCTTCAATTGACGTGGAAAGTTTGTATACTCGAATACCACAGGGGCTGGCCGTCGATTGCATCAGAGAAATCCTAATACGGACAGGAAAATCCAAAGATTTTGTAAACTTCGTCTGCGAATCAATAGAGTTTATTTTGAAAAATAACGTCTTCCAATTTGGGGAACAATGGTACGCCCAAAGGGGTGGGACCGCAATGGGGACCCCGGTCTCATGCACACTAGCTAACCTGTACCTTGCAATTTTTGAGGAAAAATATGTCTTCACAGGTGATAATCCCTTCCTAGAGCATATTGGACACTATTCACGTTTTGTAGACGACGTGTTCATGCTCTGAAAGGGTTCTCCTAAAGACTTTGAGAGATTCGTTGAGTATCTCAACAATAACCAAATGAATATGGCTTTCACCTCAAAATATAGCAATACAGAACTAGAATTCCTGGACGTTCTTATAAAAAAACAAAACAAAACACTCGCTACAATAGGTTACAGAAAAGAAACCGCAAGCAATACCTTACTACATTACAAAAGCTACCATCCTTCCCACACGAAAGAAGCAATACCATACTGACAATTACTCAGATTGAGACAAATAAATAGTACAGAAGAGTCATTTAATACACAGGCCGATGAACTGATACAACGGTTAGAAGATAGGGGATATCCACCTCAAATACTAAAAAATACACTAGAAAGAGTAAAAAGAATTGACAGAAATACACTATTAAAAAATAGGAGACACAGAAAACACACTAGAATAAAAGCTGAGGATATAAAGAAAGAGAGGTTTACATTTACATTTAAATATAGTCCTATGCATGAATTAATAAAAAGATCTATATACACGAATTGGCATTTAATAGAAAGAGATCAGATTCTTGGTAAAATAAAAATTGAAAAACCCATGATAGCGTTCAAGCGAACAAAAAACTTAAAAGATGAACTAGTAAAAAGTAAAATGACGGAAAAAAGAACAACAGAAGAAAATTGGTTAAATAAATCAATAATCAGAGGAAATAAAAAATGTGGAAACTGTAACTGGTGCCACCATTTTATAACTGGCAACAGTATAAACATAGGGGGCATTACTAGAGAAATAACAGATTTCATGTGTCGTAGATCCAAAAATGTGATATATGCAATCGTATGTGAATGTATGAGATTTTACATAGGCAGTACAATCAGACCCATGAATATTAGGTTCAGAGAACACATGCACTCTATAGTGACAAAAAAAGGTTCACCGCGACTGATAGAACACGTGGTCTCTGAACACGCAGGAAACATCAAAAACATAAAATTCTTAGGCACAGAAAAAGTCCAAATAAAACCAGATCAAGACAATGTGAAAAAATTAAGAGAAATAGAAGCCCGTTGGATATTGAGAACGGGAGCTCAAGACATGAGAGGGTTAAACGATAGAATAGATATGGGAGTCTTCCTCTAAACATCGGTTTGGTTACAAATAGTTCTGTTTTTAATAGTTTTGTTTTAAACAGTTTTTTACCACAGCAGATAGGCTATTTTCACTTATATACAATCATGAAATGTTTTATAAGTAATTTTTCTATAAATTTAATATTGGTAAATCTATTTGTAAGATTGAAACTCCGCCCACCTCGGCACGACGTCACAAATGAAGGAGGAGATATATAGTCACGTGCACAGGTGAATGGAGACGATCTGTTGAAGTTCCTGAACGGAAAGAAACAGCTGTCATCGGTTAACGCACTAGTGTTCGGCATCCCGGTGTGGCGTGGAGCCGCTTTACCTGCATGTCCCAGTAATAAACACGAAGTTACTACAACGTGGTGAGTTGCCTGTACTTTCTTCTCTACTATATGGATATAGTATACAGTCATTGTGTATGTGACTGGGGCCGGCAGTGTAGACATATAGTATACAGTCATTGTGTATGTGACTGGGGCCGGCAGTGTAGACATATAGTATACAGTCATTGTGTATATGACTGGGGCCGGCAGTGTAGACATATAGTATACAGTCATTGTGTATGTGACTGGGGCCGGCAGTGTAGACATATAGTATACAGTCATTGTGTATATGACTGGGGCCGGCAGTGTAGACATATAGTATACAGTCATTGTGTATGTGATTGGGGCCGGCAGTGTAGAGATATAGTATAGTCATTGTGTATGTGATTGGGGAGGTGCACTATAGATATATAGTATACAGTCGTTGTGTATGTGATTGGGGCCGGCAGTGTAGAAATATAGTATACAGTCATTGTGTATGTGACTGGGGGAGGGGGAAGTGCAGTGTAGACATATAGTATACAGTCATTGTTTATGTAATTGGGGCCAGCAGTGTAGACATATAGTATACAGTCATTGTGTATGTAATAGGGGTCAGCAGTGTAGACATATAGTATACAGTCATTGTGTATATGACTGGGGCCGGCAGTGTAGACATATAGTATACAGTCATTGTGTATATGACTGGGGCCGGCAGTGTAGACATATAGTATACAGTCATTGTGTATGTGACTGGGGGAGGGGGAAGTGCAGTGTAGACATATAGTATACAGTCATTGTTTATGTAATTGGGGCCAGCAGTGTAGACATATAGTATACAGTCATTGTGTATGTGATTGGGGTCAGCAGTGTAGACATATGGTATAGTCATTGTGTATGTGACTGGGGCCGTCAGTGTAAACATATATTATACAGTCATTGTGTATGTGACTGTGGGGGGGGGGGGGCAGTGTAGACATATAGTATACAGTCATTGTGTATGTGACTGGGGCCGGCAGTGTAGACATATAGTATACAGCCGGCCCCAGTCACATACACAATGACTGTATACTATATGTCTACACTACACCCCCCCCCCAATCACCTACACAATGATTGTATACTATGTCTACACTACACCCCCCCCAATCACCTACACAATGACTGTATACTATATGTCTAAACTGCCGGCCCCAGTCACATATACAATGGCTGTATACTATATGTCTACACTGCACCCCCCAATCACATACACAATGACTGTTTACTATATGTCTACACTGCTGGCCCCAGTCACCTACACAATGACTGTATACTATATGTCTACACTACACCCCCCCAATCACCTACACAATGACTGTATACTATATGTCTAAACTGCCGGCCCCAGTCACATATACAATGGCTGTATACTATACAGTCTTCTCCTTTCGATGAATTATTGTCATCACTTCGATAGATCTTCCTTACATCACATAAGTTTAATTTATCGTTATTTTTTGTGTTTTTGAGGGTGTACACCAGAATTGTGAGATTTTAGGGGCCCTCATTAACCCTTTCTTAGTTCAGTAGTAGAGCTTTTCTCTCCGGCAGGTTTCGGCACATACCCGGGCAGGAAGCGCTGTACTGCTCACACACCCAGCGTCCTCTTCCCGTGTCCCCCCTGTCGGCATGATGTGGACCTTGGGGAGAGGGGCTTGGGGAACCTTTTCCGAAACCTGACATTGGAGCGAGTGGTGGAGCGATATCGTCAGACGGTGAACATCAGCTCCGCCATTATGTGCCAGTTCTGTAAACCACCACAGCAGGAGGCCAGCAAGGGCTGCACAGAGTGCCGGGCCAGCTTCTGCAATGAGTGCTTCAAACTCTACCATCCCTGGGGCACCCAGAAGGCCCAGCACGAGCCCACACCCCCAACCCTCACCTTCAAACCCAAGGTGAGACCCCCATAGCTGGTGAAACTCTAAACCCTGGGAGACCCCAAACTGTGATCGGACCCTGACCGTCTGACGTGTGATCGGACCCTGACCGTCTGACGTGTGATCGGACCCTGACCGTCTGACGTGTGATCGGACCCTGACCGTCTGACGTGTGATCGGTCCCTGACCGTCTGACGTGTGATCGAATCCCCTGACCGTCTGACGTGTGATCGGACCCTGACCGTCTGACGTGTGATCGGACCCTGACCGTCTGACGTGTGATCGGTCCCTGACCGTCTGACGTGTGATCGAATCCCCTGACCGTCTGACGTGTGATCGAATCCCCTGACCGTCTGACGTGTGATCGAATCCCCTGACCGTCTGACGTGTGATCGAATCCCCTGACCGTCTGACGTGTGATCGGTCCCTGACCGTCTGACGTGTGATCGGTCCCTGACCGTCTGACGTGTGATCGGACCCTGACCGTCTGACGTGTGATCGGACCCTGACCGTCTGACGTGTGATCGAATCCCCTGACCGTCTGACGTGTGATCGAATCCCCTGACCGTCTGACGTGTGATCGGACCCTGACCGTCTGACGTGTGATCGGTCCCTGACCGTCTGACGTGTGATCGGACCCTGACCGTCTGACGTGTGATCGGACCCTGACCGTCTGACGTGTGATCGGACCCTGACCGTCTGACGTGTGATCGGACCCCCTGACCGTCTGACTTGTGATCGGTCCCTGACCGTCTGACGTGTGATCGGACCCCCTGACCGTCTGACGTGTGATCGAACCCTGACCGTCTGACGTGTGATCGGACCCTGACCGTCTGACGTGTGATCGGACCCTGACCGTCTGACGTGTGATCGGACCCTGACCTTCTGACGTGTGATCGAATCCCCTGACCGTCTGACGTGTGATCGGTCCCTGACCGTCTGACGTGTGATCGAATCCCCTGACCGTCTGACGTGTGATCGGACCCCCTGACCGTCTGACGTGTGATCGGACCCTGACCGTCTGACGTGTGATCGGACCCCCTGACCGTCTGACGTGTGATCGAATCCCCTGACCGTCTGACGTGTGATCGAATCCCCTGACCGTCTGACGTGTGATCGGACCCTGACCGTCTGACGTGTGATCGGTCCCTGACCGTCTGACGTGTGATCGGACCCTGACCGTCTGACGTGTGATCGGACCCTGACCGTCTGACATGTGATCGGACTCTGACGTGTGATCGGTCCCTGACCGTCTGACGTGTGATCGAATCCCCTGACCGTCTGACGTGTGATCGGACCCTGACCGTCTGACATGTGATCGGTCCCTGACCGTCTGACGTGTGATCGGTCCCTGACCGTCTGACGTGTGATCGAATCCCCTGACCGTCTGACGTGTGATCGAATCCCCTGACCGTCTGACGTGTGATCGGACCCCCTGACCGTCTGACGTGTGATCGGACCCCCTGACCGTCTGACTTGTGATCGGTCCCTGACCGTCTGACGTGTGATCGGACCCTGACCGTCTGACGTGTGATCGGACCCTGACCGTCTGACGTGTGATCGGACCCTGACCGTCTGACGTGTGATCGGACCCTGACCGTCTGACGTGTGATCGGACCCCCTGACCGTCTGACGTGTGATCGGACCCTGACCGTCTGACGTGTGATCGGACCCTGACCGTCTGACGTGTGATCGGACCCCCTGACCGTCTGACTTGTGATCGGACCCTGACCGTCTGACGTGTGATCGGACCCTGACCGTCTGACGTGTGATCGGACCCTGACCGTCTGACGTGTGATCGGACCCTGACCGTCTGACGTGTGATCGGACCCTGACCGTCTGACGTGTGATCGGACCCTGACCGTCTGACGTGTGATCGGACCCTGACCGTCTGACGTGTGATCGGACCCCCTGACCGTCTGACGTGTGATCGGACCCCCTGACCGTCTGACGTGTGATCGGACCCCCTGACCGTCTGACGTGTGATCGGACCCCCTGACCTCTTGCGATGTCTCCACAGGGTCTGATGTGTCCGGATCACAAGGAGGAGGTGACTCTTTACTGTAAGACGTGCCAGCGGTTGGTGTGTCAGATCTGTCGAGTGCGGCGGACACACAGTGGGCACAAGATCACGCCAATCATCAGCGCCTACCAGGCCCTAAAGGTGAGGGGCCCAGAGACTTCCCCATGTGACTGTTTCATATAGATCCAGGGGGACCCTCCAAGTATTTTAGTATGTGGGTTATAGTTCTGTGGTGTCATTCACAAACCACCACTAGATGGAGACACAACCCAACAAGACACCATCAGTCCTGATAGAAGAGACCACAGAGAGGATGCTGGGGGTCACCACTGTGTATGGGGCCCCGCAGAGCACTCAGATCACACAGGACATGTATGGGGCCCCGCAGAGCGCTCAGATCACACAGGACATGTATGGGGCCCCGCAGAGCGCTCAGATCACACAGGACATGTATGGGGCCCCGCAGAGCACTCAGATCACACAGGACATGTATGGGGCCCCGCAGAGCGCTCAGACCACACAGGACATGTATGGGGCCCCGCAGAGCGCTCAGATCACACAGGACATGTATGGGGCCCCGCAGAGCGCTCAGATCACACAGGACATGTATGGGGCCCTGCAGAGCGCTCAGATCACACAGGACATGTATGGGGCCCTGCAGAGCGCTCAGATCACACAGGACATGTATGGGGCCCCGCAGAGCGCTCAGATCATACAGGACATGTATGGGGCCCCGCAGAGCACTCAGATCACACAGGACATGTATGGGGCCCCGCAGAGCGCTCAGATCATACAGGACATGTATGGGGCCCTGCAGAGCGCTCAGATCACACAGGACATGTATGGGGCCCCGCAGAGCGCTCAGATCACACAGGACATGTATGGGGCCCCGTAGAGCACTCAGATCACACAGGACATGTATGGGGCCCCGCAGAGCACTCAGATCACACAGGACATGTATGGGGCCCCGCAGAGCGCTCAGATCATACAGGACATGTATGGGGCCCCGCAGAGCGCTCAGATCACACAGGACATGTATGGGGCCCCGCAGAGCGCTCAGATCACACAGGACATGTATGGGGCCCCGCAGAGCGCTCAGATCATACAGGACATGTATGGGGCCCCGCAGAGCACTCAGATCACACAGGACATGTATGGGGCCCCGCAGAGCGCTCAGATCATACAGGACATGTATGGGGCCCCGCAGAGCACTCAGATCACACAGGACATGTATGGGGCCCCGCAGAGCGCTCAGATCACACAGGACATGTATGGGGCCCCGCAGAGCGCTCAGATCACACAGGACATGTATGGGGCCCCGCAGAGCACTCAGATCACACAGGACATGTATGGGGCCCCGCAGAGCGCTCAGATCATACAGGACATGTATGGGGCCCTGCAGAGCGCTCAGATCACACAGGACATGTATGGGGCCCCGCAGAGCGCTCAGATCACACAGGACATGTATGGGGCCCCGCAGAGCACTCAGATCACACAGGACATGTATGGGGCCCCGCAGAGCACTCAGATCACACAGGACATGTATGGGGCCCCGCAGAGCGCTCAGATCATACAGGACATGTATGGGGCCCCGCAGAGCGCTCAGATCACACAGGACATGTATGGGGCCCCGCAGAGCGCTCAGATCACACAGGACATGTATGGGGCCCCGCAGAGCACTCAGATCACACAGGACATGTATGGGGCCCCGCAGAGCGCTCAGATCATACAGGACATGTATGGGGCCCCGCAGAGCACTCAGATCACACAGGACATGTATGGGGCCCCGCAGAGCACTCAGATCACACAGGACATGTATGGGGCCCCGCAGAGCACTCAGATCACACAGGACATGTATGGGGCCCCGCAGAGCACTCAGATCACACAGGGCATTTATGGGACCTCCTATTGGCAGAGGACCTCCTTATTGCAGCAGGACCCCGTAATGGCAGTGGATCCCCTATTGGCAGTAGGATAATGGGGGGGACTGAGATGGAGGTGATGACTCTTCATCCAGATCTTATCTGACCGATCATCTGTGGGATCTGCTGAAGGAACAAGTCCATGGAGACCACAGCGCAAACCTTACGGGATCAGGACTATGGGGTCCGGGCCTCGGGGGACACAGCACAGGACTATGGGGTCCAAGCCTCGGGGGACACAGCACAGGGCTATGGGGTCTGGGCCTCGGGGGAAACAGCACAGGACTATGGGGTCCGGACCTCGGGGGACACAGCACAGGACTATGGGGTCCGGGCCTCGGGGGAAACAGCACAGGGCTATGGGGTCCGGGCCTCGGGGGACACAGCACAGGGCTATGGGGTCCAAGCCTCGGGGGACACAGCACAGGACTATGGGGTCCGGGCCTCGGGGGACACAGCACAGGGCTATGGGGTCCGGACCTCGGGGGACACAGCACAGGGCTATGGGGTCCGGGCCTCGGGGGACACAGCACAGGGCTATGGGGTCTGGGCCTCGGGGGACACAGCACAGGGCTATGGGGTCCGGGCCTTGGGGGACACAGCACAGGGTTATGGGGTCCGGGCCTCGGGGGACACAGCACAGGGCTATGGGGTCCGGGCCTCGGGGGACACAGCACAGGGTTATGGGGTCCGGGCCTCGGGGGACACAGCACAGGGCTATGGGGTCCGGGCCTCGGGGGACACAGCACAGGGCTATGGGGTCCGGGCCTCGGGGGAAACAGCACAGGGCTATGGGGTCCGGGCCTCGGGGGACACAGCACAGGGCTATGGGGTCCGGGCCTCGGGGGACACAGCACAGGGCTATGGGGTCCGGGCCTCGGGGGGGGGGTCACATCACAGGGCTATGGGGTCCGGGCCTCGGGGGGGGTCACATCACAGGGCTATGGGGTCTGGGCCTCGGGGGACACAGCACAGGGCTATGGGGTCCGGACCTCGGGGGACACAGCACAGGGCTATGGGGTCCGGGCCTCGGGGGACACAGCACAGGGCTATGGGGTCCGGACCTCGGGGGACACAGCACAGGGCTATGGGGTCCGGGCCTCGGGGGACACAGCACAGGGCTATGGGGTCCGGGCCTCGGGGGACACAGCACAGGGCTATGGGGTCCGGGCCTCGGGGGACACAGCACAGGGCTATGGGGTCCGGGCCTCGGGGGGACACAGCACAGGGTTATGGGGTCCGGGCCTCGGGGGACACAGCACAGGGCTATGGGGTCCGGGCCTCGGGGGAAACAGCACAGGGTTATGGGGTCCGGGCCTCGGGGGACACAGCACAGGGCTATGGGGTCCGGGCCTCGGGGGACACAGCACAGGGCTATGGGGTCCGGGCCTCGGGGGGGGTCACATCACAGGGCTATGGGGTCTGGGCCTCGGGGGACACAGCACAGGGCTATGGGGTCCGGACCTCGGGGGACACAGCACAGGGCTATGGGGTCCGGGCCTCGGGGGACACAGCACAGGGCTATGGGGTCCGGGCCTCGGGGGACACAGCACAGGGCTATGGGGTCCGGGCCTCGGGGGAAACAGCACAGGGTAATGGGGTCCGGGCCTCGGGGGACTCAGCACAGGGTTATGGGGTCCGGGCCTCGGGGGGACACAGCACAGGGCTATGGGGTCCGGGCCTCGGGACACAGCACAGGGCTATGGGGTCCGGGCCTCGGGGGACACAGCACAGGGTTATGGGGTCCGGGCCTCGGGGGAAAAAGCACAGGGTTATGGGGTCCGGGCCTCGGGGGACTCAGCACAGGGTTATGGGGTCCGGGCCTCGGGGGGACACAGCGCCAGGGGAGCTTAATGATATTTCTAATGGTTTCTAATATTATGGCTGATAGGGGTATATGGCGGTGTATATATGGCCGGTGTATATATGGTCGGTTATATATGGTCGGCGTGTATATATGGGCAGTGTATATATGGCCGGTGTATATATGGGCAGTATATATGGTCGGTGTATATATGGGCAGTGTATATGGGGTATATATGGGCAGTGTATATGGTCGGTGTATATATGGGCAGTGTATATGGGCAGTGTATATATGGGCAGTGTATATGACCGGTGTATATATGAGCAGTGTATATATAGGCAGTGTATATATGGTCGGTATATATGGGCAGTGTATATATAGGCAGTGTATATATGGTCGGTATATATGGGCAGTGTATATATGGGCAGTGTATATATAGGCAGTGTATATATGGGCAGTGTATATATGGGCAGTGTATATATAGGCAGTGTATATATGGGCAGTGTATATATGGGCAGTGTATATGGTCGGTATATATGACCGGTGTATATATGGGCAGTGTATATATGGGCAGTGTATATATGGTCGGTATATATGGGCAGTGTATATATAGGTGGTGTATATATAGGCAGTGTATATATGGGCAGTGTATATATGGGCAGTGTATATGGTCGGTATATATGACCGGTGTATATATGGGCAGTGTATATATAGGCAGTGTATATATGGTCGGTATATATGGGCAGTGTATATATGGTCGGTATATATGGGCAGTGTATATATAGGTGGTGTATATATAGGCAGTGTATATATGGTCGGTATATATGGGCAGTGTATATATAGGCAGTGTACATATGGGCGGTATATATAGGCAGTGTATATATAGGCAGTGTACATATGGGCGGTATATATAGGCAGTGTATATATGGTCGGTATATATGGGCAGTGTATATATGGGCAGTGTATATATGGTCGGTATATATGGGCAGTGTATATATGGTCGGCATATATGGGCAGTGTATATATGGGCAGTGTATATATGGGCAGTGTATATATGGGCAGTGTATATATGGGCGGTGTATATATGGGCAGTGTATATATAGGCAGTGTGTATATGGTCGGTATATATGGGCAGTGTATATATGGTCGGTATATATGGGCAGTGTATATATAGGTGGTGTATATATAGGCAGTGTATATATGGGCGGTGTATATATGGTCGGTATATATGGGCAGTGTACATATGGGCGGTATATATAGGCAGTGTATATATGGTCGGTATATATAGGCAGTGTATATATGGGCAGTGTATATATGGTCGGTATATATGGGCAGTGTATATATGGTCGGTATATATGGGCAGTGTATATATGGGCAGTGTATATATGGGCAGTGTATATATGGTCGGTATATATGGGCAGTGTATATATAGGCAGTGTATATATGGTCGGTATATATGGGCAGTGTATATATGGTCGGTATATATGGGCAGTGTATATATAGGCAGTGTATATATGGTCGGTATATATAGGCAGTGTATATATGGGCAGTGTATATATGGTCGGTATATATGGGCAGTGTATATATGGTCGGTATATATGGGCAGTGTATATATGGGCAGTGTATATATGGGCAGTGTATATATGGTCGGTATATATGGGCAGTGTATATATGGTCGGTATATATGGGCAGTGTATATATGGGCAGTGTATATATAGGCAGTGTATATATGGTCGGTATATATGGGCAGTGTATATATGGGCGGTGTATATATAGGCGGTGTATATATAGGCAGTGTATATATGGGCAGTGTATATATAGGCAGTGTATATATGGTCGGTATATATGGGCAGTGTATATATATGGGCAGTGTATATATGGTCGGTATATATGGGCAGTGTATATATGGTCGGTATATATGGGCAGTGTATATATGGGCAGTGTATATATGGTCGGTATATATGGGCAGTGTATATATAGGCAGTGTATATATGGTCGGTATATATGGGCAGTGTATATATGGGCAGTGTATATATGGGCGGTGTATATATGGTCGGTATATATGGGCAGTGTATATATGGGCAGTGTATATATGGTCGGTATATATGGGCAGTGTATATATGGTCGGTATATATGGGCAGTGTATATATAGGCAGTGTATATATGGGCAGTGTATATATGGGCAGTGTATATATGGGCAGTGTAAATATGGGCAGTGTACATATGGTCGGTATATATGGGCAGTGTATATATGGGCAGTGTATATATGGGCAGTGTATATATGGTCGGTATATATGGGCAGTGTATATATAGGCAGTGTATATATGGGCAGTGTATATATGGGCAGTGTATATATAGGCAGTGTATATATGGGCAGTGTATATATGGGCAGTGTATATATGGGCAGTGTATATATGGGCAGTGTATATATGGGCAGTGTATATATAGGCAGTGTATATATGGGCAGTGTATATATGGTCGGTATATATGGGCAGTGTATATATGGGCAGTGTATATATGGGCAGTGTATATATAGGCAGTGTATATATGGTCGGTATATATGGGCAGTGTATATAAGGGCGGTGTATATATGGTCGGTATATATGGGCAGTGTATATAAGGGCGGTGTATATATGGTCGGTATATATGGGCAGTGTATATATAGGCAGTGTATATATGGTCGGTATATATGGGCAGTGTATATATGGGCAGTGTATATATGGGCGGTGTATATATGGGCGGTGTATATATGGGCGGTGTATATATAGGCAGTGTATATATAGGCAGTGTATATATGGTCGGTATATATGGGCAGTGTATATATGGGCGGTGTATATATAGGCGGTGTATATATGGGCGGTGTATATATAGGCAGTGTATATATAGGCAGTGTATATATGGTCGGTATATATGGGCAGTGTATATATGGTCGGTATATATGGGCAGTGTATATATAGGCAGTGTATATATGGGCAGTGTATATATGGTCGGTATATATAGGCAGTGTATATATGGGGTCGGTATATATAGGCAGTGTATATATGGGCAGTGTGTATATGGGCAGTGTATATATAGGCAGTGTATATATGGGCAGTGTATATATAGGCAGTGTATATATGGGCAGTGTATATATGGGCGGTGCACACGCTCTCAGTAATCCCTTTGCTCTGGTTGCAGGATAAGCTCAGTAAGAGCATCGGCCACATCCTGGGCGGTCAGCACCTCATACAGGGGCAGATCAGTGAACTGGAGGAGAGCATGAAACATACCGAGGTGAGAGGCCCCGCCGCACCACTGTCCTAGCCCCGCCTCCAGAACCTCTAACCACCCAGGCCACTCCCACCTCCACAATCTCTAACCACCCCAGCCCCTCCCACCTCCACAATCTCTAACCACCCAGCCACTCCCACCTCCACAATCTCTAACCACCCCAGCCCCTCCCACCTCCACAATCTCTAACCACCCCAGCCCCTCCCACCTCAAGGCTCTCTAACCACCCCAGCCCCTCCCACCTCAAGACTCTCTAACCACCCCAGCCCCTCCCACCTCAAGACTCTCTAACCACCCCAGCCCCTCCCACCTCTAGACTCTCTAACCACCCCAGCCCCTCCCACCTCTAGACTCTCTAACCACCCCAGCCCCTCCCACCTCCACAATCTCTAACCACCCCAGTCCCTCCCACCTCCACAATCTCTAACCACCCCAGCCCCTCCCACCTCCACAATCTCTAACCACCCCAGTCCCTCCCACCTCCACAATCTCTAACCACCCCAGCCCCTCCCACCTCCACAATCTCTAACCACCCCAGCCCCTCCCACCTCCACAATCTCTAACCACCCCAGCCCCTCCCACCTCCACAATCTTTAACCATCTCAGCCCCGCCCACCTCCACAATCTCTAACCCCCTAGCCCCTCCCACCTCCACAATCTCTAACCACCCCAGCCTCTCCCACCTCCACAATCTCTAACCACCCCAGCCCCTCCCTCCTCCACAATATCTAACCGCCCTCAGCCCCTCCCACCTCCACAATCTCTAACCACCCCAGCCTCTCCCACCTCCACAATCTCTAACCACCCCAGCCTCTCCCACCTCCACAATCTCTAACCGCCCTCAGCCCCTCCCACCTCCACAATCTCTAACCATCTCAGCCCCTCCCACCTCCACAATCTCTAACCATCTCAGCCCCGCCCACCTCCCCAATCTCTAACCATCTCAGCCCCGCCCACCTCCACAATCTCTAACCATCTCAGCCCCTCCCACCTCCACAATCTTTAACCATCTCAGCCCCGCCCACCTCCACAATCTCTAACCCCCAAGCCCCTCCCACCTCCACAATCTCGAACCACCCCAGCCCCTCCCACCTCCACAATCTCTAACCACCCCAGACTGCTCCCACCTCCACAATCTCTACCCCCCCAGCCCCTCCCACCTCCACAATCTCTAACCCACCTAGCCCCTCCCACCTCCACAATCTCTAACCATCTCATCCCCTCCCACCACCACAATCTCTAACCATCTCAGCCCCTCCCACCTCCACAATCTCTAACCATCTCAGCCCCTCCCACCTCCACAATCTCTAACCACCCCAGCCCCTCCCACCTCCACAATCTCTAACCACCCCAGCCCCTCCCACCTCCACAATCTCTAACCACCCCAGCCCCTCCCACCTCCACAATCTCTAACCACCCCAGCCCCTCCCACCTCAAGGCTCTCTAACCACCCCAGCCCCTCCCACCTCAAGACTCTCTAACCACCCCAGCCCCTCCCACCTCAAGACTCTCTAACCACCCCAGCCCCTCCCACCTCTAGACTCTCTAACCACCCCAGCCCCTCCCACCTCTAGACTCTCTAACCACCCCAGCCCCTCCCACCTCCACAATCTCTAACCACCCCAGTCCCTCCCACCTCCACAATCTCTAACCACCCCAGCCCCTCCCACCTCCACAATCTCTAACCACCCCAGTCCCTCCCACCTCCACAATCTCTAACCACCCCAGCCCCTCCCACCTCCACAATCTCTAACCACCCCAGCCCCTCCCACCTCCACAATCTCTAACCACCCCAGCCCCTCCCACCTCCACAATCTTTAACCATCTCAGCCCCGCCCACCTCCACAATCTCTAACCCCCTAGCCCCTCCCACCTCCACAATCTCTAACCACCCCAGCCTCTCCCACCTCCACAATCTCTAACCACCCCAGCCCCTCCCTCCTCCACAATATCTAACCGCCCTCAGCCCCTCCCACCTCCACAATCTCTAACCATCTCAGCCCCTCCCACCTCCACAATCTCTAACCATCTCAGCCCCGCCCACCTCCCCAATCTCTAACCATCTCAGCCCCGCCCACCTCCACAATCTCTAACCATCTCAGCCCCTCCCACCTCCACAATCTTTAACCATCTCAGCCCCGCCCACCTCCACAATCTCTAACCCCCAAGCCCCTCCCACCTCCACAATCTCGAACCACCCCAGCCCCTCCCACCTCCACAATCTCTAACCACCCCAGACTGCTCCCACCTCCACAATCTCTAACCCCCCCAGCCCCTCCCACCTCCACAATCTCTAACCCACCTAGCCCCTCCCACCTCCACAATCTCTAACCATCTCATCCCCTCCCACCACCACAATCTCTAACCATCTCAGCCCCTCCCACCTCCACAATCTCTAACCATCTCAGCCCCTCCCACCTCCACAATCTCTAACCACCCCAGCCCCTCCCACCTCCACAATCTCTAACCACCCCAGCCCCTCCCACCTCCACAATCTCTAACCATCTCATCCCCTCACGTCCAGATTCTCTAACCACCCCAGCCCCTCCCACCTCCACAATCTCTAACCCCCCCCAGCCCCTCCCACCTCCACAATCTCTAACCCCCCCCCAGCTCCTCCCACCTCCACAATCTCTAACCATCTCAGCCCCTCCCACCTCCACAATCTCTAACCATCTCAGCCCCTCCCACCTCCACAATCTCTAACCATCTCAGCCCCTCCCACCTCCACAATCTCTAACCACCCCAGCCCCTCCCACCTCCACAATCTCTAACCACCCCAGCCCCTCCCACCTCCACAATCTCTAACCACCCCAGCCCCTCCCACCTCCACAATCTCTAACCACCCCAGCCCCTCCCACCTCAAGGCTCTCTAACCACCCCAGCCCCTCCCACCTCAAGGCTCTCTAACCACCCCAGCCCCTCCCACCTCAAGACTCTCTAACCACCCCAGCCCCTCCCACCTCAAGACTCTCTAACCACCCCAGCCCCTCCCACCTCTAGACTCTCTAACCACCCCAGCCCCTCCCACCTCCACAATCTCTAACCCCCCAGTCCCTCCCACCTCCACAATCTCTAACCACCCCAGCCACTCCCACCTCCACAATCTCTAACCACCCCAGCCACTCCCACCTCCACAATCTCTAACCACCCCAGTCCCTCCCACCTCCACAATCTCTAACCACCCCAGCCCCTCCCACCTCCACAATCTCTAACCACCCCAGTCCCTCCCACCTCCACAATCTCTAACCACCCCAGTCCCTCCCACCTCCACAATCTCTAACCACCCCAGCCCCTCCCACCTCCACAATCTCTAACCACCCCAGCCCCTCCCACCTCCACAATCTCTAACCACCCCAGCCCCTCCCACCTCCACAATCTCTAACCACCCCAGCCCCTCCCACCTCCACAATCTCTAACCACCCCAGCCCCTCCCACCTCAAGGCTCTCTAACCACCCCAGCCCCTCCCACCTCAAGACTCTCTAACCACCCCAGCCCCTCCCACCTCAAGACTCTCTAACCACCCCAGCCCCTCCCACCTCTAGACTCTCTAACCACCCCAGCCCCTCCCACCTCTAGACTCTCTAACCACCCCAGCCCCTCCCACCTCTAGACTCTCTAACCACCCCAGCCCCTCCCACCTCTAGACTCTCTAACCACCCCAGCCCCTCCCACCTCTAGATTCTCTAACCACCCCAGCCCCTCCCACCTCTAGGCTCTCTAACCACCCCAGCCCCTCCCACCTCTAGGCTCTCTAACCACCCCAGCTCTCCCACCTCTAGGCTCTCTAACCACCCCCAGCCCCTCCCACCTCTAGACTCTCTAACCATCTCAGCCCCTCCCACCTCCACAATCTCTAACCATCCCAGCCCCTCCCACCTCAAGACTCTCTAACTACCCTAGCCCTTCACTCAGCCTTTCTAACCTGACCCACCCTAGCCCCTCCCACCCCAAACTCGCTATTCACCTCAGCCTCTCTAACCCCACCCTAGCCCTTTTGACCTCTCACACCTGACTTTCACCTCCTGGCTCTCTAACCCCACCCATGATTTAATGACCCCTCCCTCATCCTGACTCTCTGGCCCACCCCTTCTGACCTTCTGACCTCAGTACATCCTGACTCTCTAGCTCCTCCTCACTCTCTAACCTCTATCTGCTCCATTATCTCTTGCCCCGCATTTCTTACCTCCCCACCCCTTTTCCTGTCTCTGACTCCACCCCCTGTAGGGCTGACTGAACTCAAACACATAATGAGACAAACCTACAAACTGGGCCCATTAATTACACACTGACTCCACCTCTTAGCTGACAGCCCCACCCCCTCAGGATCACTGTCCTTCATTACCCAGAATCCTCTCTACAGCTGAATGGAGCCAAAGCTCAGGAAGAGGTTCTGCAGCTGATTGGTGCCCTGCGCTCTGCCCTGGATGAGAAGCAGGCTGCGCTGACGCGGGACATCACGGAACGACAACGTGAGCGCCGCTGCATCCTGGAGGCCCAAGTGTGGGAGCGCCAATCATTGTTAGAGAATTCAGGTCTGGTGAGCTACGCCCATGAGGTGATGAAGGAGACCGAGCAACCATGTTTTGTCCTCGCTGCAAAGCAACTACATGAGCGGTACGAGGAATGGGCGGGGTGTGGAGTGGGTAGGATGAGGAATGGGTGGGGGGAGGAATGGGCGGGATGAGGAGTAAGGGGGAGTGGGAATGGGCGGGGTAACAAATGGGGGATGAGGAATGGTGGGGTAACATATAGGGGAATGAGGAATGGGCGGGGCAAGGAATGGGCAGGGAGACTAATGGGCAGGGGGAGGAATGAGGAATGGTTGGAGTGGAGAATGGGCGGGGCGAAGAATCGGCTGGTTAGTACCCCTGGTGGGACCCTTACAGGTGGTGATGGGTGTGGGGCACAGAGGTCCTCTTACTAACTTCACCTTCATTCCTCCTCAGCATTGTCCGCGCTATAGACTCTGTCCAGGGATTCCGGTCTGCGACCTGCGCCCCTCTGCCCCCGGTCAAACTGGACGTCAGCAGAGAACTGAAGCTACTGACAGAGCTGAACTTTGTCAGAGGTAAATGTGCGGGGTCATCCTCATCATGGCAGCCCATCCATGACCCCTCCATCATGGCCACCCAGCTGGATGAACGGTTCCGGTGGGCCACCTCCTGGCTGAGCGTCCGATGCTGGCAGTCCCATCACCCGATGGGCCCCCTCCTGGCTGAGCACCCAGTGCAGACGGTCCCGTCACCTGGTGGGCCCCCTTCTGGCTGAGCGTCCGGTGCTCCTGGTCGGTCCAGTCACATGGTGGGCCCCCTTCTAGATGAGCGTCCAGTGCTCATGGTCAGTCCAGTCACCCGGAGGGCCCCCTTCTGGCTGAGCGTCCCGTGCTCATGGTCAGTCCAGTCACCCGGAGGGTCCCCTTCTGGCTGAGCGTCCCGTGCTCATGGTCAGTCCAGTCACCCGGAGGGTCCCCTTCTGGCTGAGCGTCCCGTGCTCATGGTCAGTCCAGTCACCCGGAGGGCCCCCTTCTGGCTGAGCGTCCCGTGCTCATGGTCAGTCCAGTCACCCGGAGGGTCCCCTTCTGGCTGAGCGTCCGGTGCTCATGGTCAGTCCAGTCACCCGGAGGGTCCCCTTCTGGCTGAACGTCCGGTGCTCATGGTCAGTCCAGCCACCCGGAGGGCCCCCTTCTGGTTGAGCGTCCCGTGCTCATGGCTGGTCCAGTCACCCGGAGGGCCCCCTTCTGGCTGAGCGTCCTGTGCTCATGGTCGGTCCAGTCACCAGGTGGGCCCCCTTCTGGATTAGCGGCCGGTGCTCATGGTCGGTCCAGTCACCCGGTGGGCCCCCTTCTGGCTGAGCGTCCGGTGCTGACGGTCCCGTCACCTGGTGGGCCACCTCCTGGCTGAGCGTCCGGTGCTCCTGGTCGGTCCAGTCACCTGGTGGGCCCCCTTCTGGCTGAGCGTCCGGTGCTCCTGGTCGGTCCAGTCACATGGTGGGCCCCCTTCTAGATGAGCATCCAGTGCTCATGGTCAGTCCAGTCACCCGGAGGGCCCCCTTCTGGATGAGCGTCCCGTGCTCATGGCTGGTCCAGTCACCCGGAGGGCCCCCTTCTGGCTGAGCGGCCGATGCTCATGGTTGGTCTAGTCACCCGGAGGGCCCCCTTCTGGCTGAGCGGCCGGTGCTCATGGTCGGTCCAGTCACCCGGTGGGCCCCCTTCTGGCAAGCGTCTGGTGCTCATGGTCGGTTCAGTCACCCGGTGGGCCCCCTTCTGGCAAGTGTCTGGTGCTCATGGTCGGTTCAGTCACCCGGTGGGCCCCCTTCTGGCAAGTGTCTGGTGCTCATGGTCAGTTCAGTCACCCAGTGGGCCCCCTTCTGGCGAGTGTCCGGTGCTCATGGTTGGTCCAGACACCCGGAGGGCCAGGACCTCTGCTGCATGTGCTGAATGTTAACGCTTTGTCATTGACTTCCATTCATTTCAAGGTGTTTGATGTCGCGGTGAGGAGCCTCCATGTTGTCTCCCTGGTGACCTGGAGGGTCTGTCATAGCTGGTCCATGGCCCTTCTCACACCCACACGTCCCTATCTCTGTTTGTAGGGCTGTCAGGGTGATGCACAGTCCGGGAGAGAGCAGAGGCAAGTGACCACCTCCTGCCGGAGACTTACCTCCCCCATCTTCCCTACTGTTGGAGATCTACCTCCCCAACATTCCCTCCTGCCAAAGACCTACCTCCCCCAACCTTCCCTCCTGCCAGAGACCTACCTCCCCAACCTTCCCTCCTGCCGGAGACCTACCTTCCCTCCTGCCAGAGACCTACCTCCCCCAACCTTCCCTCCTGCCGGAGACCTACCTTCCCCAACCTTCCCTCCTGCCGGGGACCTACCTCCCCCAACCTTCCCTCCTGCCAGAGACCTACCTCCCCCAACCTTCCCTCCTGCCGGAGACCTACCTCCCCCAACCTTCCCTCTTGCCAGAGACCTACCTCCCCCAACCTTCCCTCCTGCCAGAGACCTACCTCCCCCAACCTTCCCTCCTGCCAGAGACCTACCTTCCCCAACCTTCCCTCCTGCCGGAGACCTACCTCCCCCAACCTTCCCTCCTGCCAGAGACCTACCTCCCCCAACCTTCCCTCCTGCCAGAGACCTACCTTCCCCAACCTTCCCTCCTGCCGGAGACCTACCTTCCCCAACCTTCCCTCCTGCCGGAGACCTACCTTCCCTCCTGCCGGAGACCTACCTTCCCCAACCTTCCCTCCTGCCGGAGACCTACCTCCCCCAACCTTCCCTCTTGCCGGAGACCTACCTCCCCCAACCTTCCCTCCTGCCAGAGACCTACCTCCCCCAACCTTCCCTCCTGTCAGAGACCTACCTCCCCCTACCTTCCCTCCTGCCGGAGACCTACCTTCCCCAACCTTCCCTCCTGCCGGAGACCTACCTTCCCTCCTGCCGAAGACCTACCTTCCCCAACCTTCCCTCCTGCCGGAGACCTACCTCCCCCAACCTTCCCTCTTGCCGGAGACCTACCTCCCCCAACCTTCCCTCCTGCCAGAGACCTACCTCCCCCAACCTTCCCTCCTGCCAGAGATCTACCTTCCCCAACCTTCCCTCCTGCCGGAGACCTACCTTCCCCAACCTTCCCTCCTGCCGGAGACCTACCTTCCCTCCTGCCGGAGACCTACCTTCCCCAACCTTCCCTCCTGCCGGAGACCTACCTCCCCCAACCTTCCCTCTTGCCGGAGACCTACCTCCCCCAACCTTCCCTCCTGTCAGAGACCTACCTCCCCCTACCTTCCCTCCTGCCGGAGACCAACCTTCCCTCCTGCCGGAGACCTACCTCCCCCAACCTTCCCTCCTGCCGGAGACCTACCTTTCCCAACCTTCCCTCCTGCCGGAGACCTACCTCCCCCAACCTTCCCTCCTGCCGGAGACCTACCTTTCCCAACCTTCCCTCCTGCCGGAGACCTACCTCCCCCAACCTTCCGTCCTGCCGGAGACCTACTTCCCCCAACCTTCCCTCCTGCCGGAGACCTATCTCCCCCATCTTCCCTCCTGCCGGAAACCTACCTTCCCTCCTGCCAGAGACCTACCTCCCCCATCTTCTCTCCTGCTGAGAATACCTGTGCTGGCCTCTGTTCAGGATATCTCCAGCCTGTCCCTTCTGCTCTTCACCCTCCATCCTCATCCTCTTGTCTCTCCAGGCTCCTTGGACTGACTCTGTACTCTCCTGCTCGCTCTCTGATCTGCGGTATTTGGGGGTCTCTGTCTTCCCTTGGCATGGAACGCTCCCTGAACCCCTCCTTTTTCCCTCCACCTTCCGCCATCTTCCTCTTTTCATTGCTGACTCTTCTCCTGCAGCTCCGGATGCTCCGGTCATTGACACCCAGCGGACTTATGCGTACGATCAGATCTACCTGAGCTGGCGCCTCCCGCAAGACTCTGCACCTGCTTGGCACTACACCATAGAGTACCGAAAGATTGACCCCAAACACAAGACCCTAAAGCTATGGCAGCGGCGGGAGGAGGTGTGGAGCCTCAGCACCATCTTAGAGGGCCCTGATATTGACAGCGTGTATGTGCTGAGAGTCAGGGGCTACAACAAGGCCGGATATGGGGAGTACAGTGAGGACATCTACCTGCACACCCCGCCGGCCCCAGGTGAGTGCGCTCTATCTCTGCTGGCTCCATACAGGGTGAGATATCTCCTTTGACTAGGGTCATCAGTGCCGGGGGATGGGCTGAGATAGATTTGGGATCAGCTTATACAGCGGCCCTAATGTATACAAACCTTTTCCATATAACATATTAGTACATTTCACAAGGGGGGATGACCAGTCAGGATGCTACTCCATCATGGCTCCTGGGCAACTTAGGGTGGGGTGAGGATATCCATGTGGAGATGTAGTCCAGGTCAGGGTGATTGGTCAGGGGCAGGTCAGGGTGGAGTGAGGAATGGATATCTACATGGAGATATAGTCTGGGGCAGGGTGATGGGGCAGGTCAGGGTGGAGTGAGGATATCCATGTTGAGATGTAGTCTGGGGCAGGTCAGGGTGGAGTGAGGATATCCATGTTGAGATGTAGTCTGGGGCAGGGTGATGGGGCAGGTCAGGGTGGAGTGAGGATATCCATGTTGAGATGTAGTCTGGGGCAGGGTGATGGGGCAGGTCAGGGTGGAGTGAGGATATCCATGTTGAGATGTGGTCTGGGGCAGGTCAGGGTGGAGTGAGGATATCCATGTTGAGATGTAGTCTGGGGCAGGGTGATGGGACAGGTCAGAGTGGAGTGAGGATATCCATGTTGAGATGTAGTCTGGGGCAGGGTGATGGGGCAGGTCAGGGTGGAGTGAGGATATCCATGTTGAGATGTAGTCTGGGGCAGGGTGATGGGGCAGGTCAGGGTGGAGTGAGGATATCCATGTTGAGATGTAGTCTGGGGCAGGGTGATGGGACAGGTCAGGGTGGAGTGAGGATATCCATGTTGAGATGTAGTCTGGGGCAGGGTGATGGGACAGGTCAGGGTGGAGTGAGGATATCCATGTTGAGATGTGGTCAGGGACAGGTCAGGGTGGAGTGAGGATATCCATGTTGAGATGTAGTCTGGGGCAGGGTGATGGGACAGGTCAGGGTGGAGTGAGGATATCCATGTTGAGATGTAGTCTGGGGCAGGGTGATGGGACAGGTCAGAGTGGAGTGAGGATATCCATGTTGAGATGTAGTCTGGGGCAGGGTGATGGGGCAGGTCAGGGTGGAGTGAGGATATCCATGTTGAGATGTAGTCTGGGGCAGGGTGATGGGGCAGGTCAGGGTGGAGTGAGGATATCCATGTTGAGATGTAGTCTGGGGCAGGGTGATGGGACAGGTCAGGGTGGAGTGAGGATATCCATGTTGAGATGTAGTCTGGGGCAGGGTGATGGGACAGGTCAGGGTGGAGTGAGGATATCCATGTTGAGAAATAGTCTGGGGCAGGGTGATGGGGCAGGTCAGGGTGGAGTGAGGATATCCATGTTGAGATGTAGTCTGGGGCAGGGTGATGGGGCAGGTCAGGGTGGAGTGAGGATATCCATGTTGAGATGTAGTCTGGGGCAGGGTGATGGGACAGGTCAGGGTGGAGTGAGGATATCCATGTTGAGATGTGGTCTGGGGCAGGGTGATGGGGCAGGTCAGGGTGGAGTGAGGATATCCATGTTGAGATGTAGTCTGGGGCAGGTCAGGGTGGAGTGAGGATATCCATGTTGAGATGTAGTCTGGGGCAGGGTGATGGGGCAGGTCAGGGTGGAGTGAGGATATCCATGTTGAGATGTGGTCTGGGGCAGGTCAGGGTGGAGTGAGGATATCCATGTTGAGATGTAGTCTGGGGCAGGGTGATGGAGCAGGTCAGGGTGGAGTGAGGATATCCATGTTGAGATGTAGTCTGGGGCAGGGTGATGGGGCAGGTCAGGGTGGAGTGAGGATATCCATGTTGAGATGTAGTCTGGGGCAGGGTGATGGGGCAGGTCAGGGTGGAGTGAGGATATCCATGTTGAGATGTAGTCTGGGGCAGGTCAGGGTGGAGTGAGGATATCCATGTTGAGATGTAGTCTGGGGCAGGGTGATGGGACAGGTCAGGGTGGAGTGAGGATATCCATGTTGAGATGTGGTCTGGGGCAGGGTGATGGGGCAGGTCAGGGTGGAGTGAGGATATCCATGTTGAGATGTAGTCTGGGGCAGGTCAGGGTGGAGTGAGGATATCCATGTTGAGATGTAGTCTGGGGCAGGGTGATGGGACAGGTCAGGGTGGAGTGAGGATATCCATGTTGAGATGTGGTCTGGGGCAGGGTGATGGGGCAGGTCAGGGTGGAGTGAGGATATCCATGTTGAGATGTAGTCTGGGGCAGGTCAGGGTGGAGTGAGGATATCCATGTTGAGATGTAGTCTGGGGCAGGGTGATGGGGCAGGTCAGGGTGGAGTGAGGATATCCATGTTGAGATGTGGTCTGGGGCAGGTCAGGGTGGAGTGAGGATATCCATGTTGAGATGTAGTCTGGGGCAGGGTGATGGAGCAGGTCAGGGTGGAGTGAGGATATCCATGTTGAGATGTAGTCTGGGGCAGGGTGATGGGGCAGGTCAGGGTGGAGTGAGGATATCCATGTTGAGATGTAGTCTGGGGCAGGGTGATGGGACAGGTCAGAGTGGAGTGAGGATATCCATGTTGAGATGTAGTCTGGGGCAGGGTGATGGGGCAGGTCAGGGTGGAGTGAGGATATCCATGTTGAGATGTAGTCTGGGGCAGGGTGATGGGGCAGGTCAGGGTGGAGTGAGGATATCCATGTTGAGATGTAGTCTGGGGCAGGGTGATGGGGCAGGTCAGGGTGGAGTGAGGATATCCATGTTGAGATGTAGTCTGGGGCAGGGTGATGGGGCAGGTCAGGGTGGAGTGAGGATATCCATGTTGAGATGTAGTCTGGGGCAGGGTGATGGGGCAGGTCAGGGTGGAGTGAGGATATCCATGTTGAGATGTAGTCTGGGGCAGGGTGATGGGGCAGGTCAGGGTGGAGTGAGGATATCCATGTTGAGATGTAGTCTGGGGCAGGTCAGGGTGGAGTGAGGATATCCATGTTGAGATGTAGTCTGGGGCAGGGTGATGGGGCAGGTCAGGGTGGAGTGAGGATATCCATGTTGAGATGTGGTCAGGGACAGGTCAGGGTGGAGTGAGGATATCCATGTTGAGATGTAGTCTGGGGCAGGGTGATGGGACAGGTCAGGGTGGAGTGAGGATATCCATGTTGAGATGTAGTCTGGGGCAGGGTGATGGGGCAGGTCAGGGTGGAGTGAGGATATCCATGTTGAGATGTAGTCTGGGGCAGGGTGATGGGGCAGGTCAGGGTGGAGTGAGGATATCCATGTTGAGATGTAGTCTGGGGCAGGGTGATGGGGCAGGTCAGGGTGGAGTGAGGATATCCATGTTGAGATGTAGTCTGGGGCAGGGTGATGGGGCAGGTCAGGGTGGAGTGAGGATATCCATGTTGAGATGTAGTCTGGGGCAGGGTGATGGGGCAGGTCAGGGTGGAGTGAGGATATCCATGTTGAGATGTAGTCTGGGGCAGGTCAGGGTGGAGTGAGGATATCCATGTTGAGATGTAGTCTGGGGCAGGGTGATGGGGCAGGTCAGGGTGGAGTGAGGATATCCATGTTGAGATGTGGTCAGGGACAGGTCAGGGTGGAGTGAGGATATCCATGTTGAGATGTAGTCTGGGGCAGGGTGATGGGACAGGTCAGGGTGGAGTGAGGATATCCATGTTGAGATGTGGTCTGGGGCAGGGTGATGGGGCAGGTCAGGGTGGAGTGAGGATATCCATGTTGAGATGTAGTCTGGGGCAGGTCAGGGTGGAGTGAGGATATCCATGTTGAGATGTAGTCTGGGGCAGGTCAGGGTGGAGTGAGGATATCCATGTTGAGATGTAGTCTGGGGCAGGGTGATGGGGCAGGTCAGGGTGGAGTGAGGATATCCATGTTGAGATGTAGTCTGGGGCAGGGTGATGGGGCAGGTCAGGGTGGAGTGAGGATATCCATGTTGAGATGTAGTCTGGGGCAGGGTGATGGGGCAGGTCAGGGTGGAGTGAGGATATCCATGTTGAGATGTAGTCTGGGGCAGGGTGATGGGGCAGGTCAGGGTGGAGTGAGGATATCCATGTTGAGATGTAGTCTGGGGCAGGGTGATGGGGCAGGTCAGGGTGGAGTGAGGATATCCATGTTGAGATGTAGTCTGGGGCAGGGTGATGGGGCAGGTCAGGGTGGAGTGAGGATATCCATGTTGAGATGTAGTCTGGGGCAGGGTGATGGGGCAGGTCAGGGTGGAGTGAGGATATCCATGTTGAGATGTAGTCTGGGGCAGGGTGATGGGGCAGGTCAGGGTGGAGTGAGGATATCCATGTTGAGATGTAGTCTGGGGCAGGTCAGGGTGGAGTGAGGATATCCATGTTGAGATGTAGTCTGGGGCAGGGTGATGGGACAGGTCAGGGTGGAGTGAGGATATCCATGTTGAGATGTGGTCAGGGACAGGTCAGGGTGGAGTGAGGATATCCATGTTGAGATGTAGTCTGGGGCAGGGTGATGGGACAGGTCAGGGTGGAGTGAGGATATCCATGTTGAGATGTGGTCTGGGGCAGGTCAGGGTGGAGTGAGGATATCCATGTTGAGATGTGGTCTGGGGCAGGTCAGGGTGGAGTGAGGATATCCATGTTGAGATGTGGTCTGGGGCAGGGTGATGGGGCAGGTCAGGGTGGAGTGAGGATATCCATGTTGAGATGTAGTCTGGGGCAGGTCAGGGTGGAGTGAGGATATCCATGTTGAGATGTAGTCTGGGGCAGGGTGATGGGGCAGGTCAGGGTGGAGTGAGGATATCCATGTTGAGATGTGGTCTGGGGCAGGTCAGGGTGGAGTGAGGATATCCATGTTGAGATGTAGTCTGGGGCAGGGTGATGGAGCAGGTCAGGGTGGAGTGAGGATATCCATGTTGAGATGTAGTCTGGGGCAGGGTGATGGGGCAGGTCAGGGTGGAGTGAGGATATCCATGTTGAGATGTAGTCTGGGGCAGGGTGATGGGGCAGGTCAGGGTGGAGTGAGGATATCCATGTTGAGATGTAGTCTGGGGCAGGTCAGGGTGGAGTGAGGATATCCATGTTGAGATGTAGTCTGGGGCAGGGTGATGGGACAGGTCAGGGTGGAGTGAGGATATCCATGTTGAGATGTGGTCTGGGGCAGGGTGATGGGGCAGGTCAGGGTGGAGTGAGGATATCCATGTTGAGATGTAGTCTGGGGCAGGTCAGGGTGGAGTGAGGATATCCATGTTGAGATGTAGTCTGGGGCAGGGTGATGGGACAGGTCAGGGTGGAGTGAGGATATCCATGTTGAGATGTGGTCTGGGGCAGGGTGATGGGGCAGGTCAGGGTGGAGTGAGGATATCCATGTTGAGATGTAGTCTGGGGCAGGTCAGGGTGGAGTGAGGATATCCATGTTGAGATGTAGTCTGGGGCAGGGTGATGGGGCAGGTCAGGGTGGAGTGAGGATATCCATGTTGAGATGTGGTCTGGGGCAGGTCAGGGTGGAGTGAGGATATCCATGTTGAGATGTAGTCTGGGGCAGGGTGATGGAGCAGGTCAGGGTGGAGTGAGGATATCCATGTTGAGATGTAGTCTGGGGCAGGGTGATGGGGCAGGTCAGGGTGGAGTGAGGATATCCATGTTGAGATGTAGTCTGGGGCAGGGTGATGGGACAGGTCAGAGTGGAGTGAGGATATCCATGTTGAGATGTAGTCTGGGGCAGGGTGATGGGGCAGGTCAGGGTGGAGTGAGGATATCCATGTTGAGATGTAGTCTGGGGCAGGGTGATGGGGCAGGTCAGGGTGGAGTGAGGATATCCATGTTGAGATGTAGTCTGGGGCAGGGTGATGGGGCAGGTCAGGGTGGAGTGAGGATATCCATGTTGAGATGTAGTCTGGGGCAGGGTGATGGGGCAGGTCAGGGTGGAGTGAGGATATCCATGTTGAGATGTAGTCTGGGGCAGGGTGATGGGGCAGGTCAGGGTGGAGTGAGGATATCCATGTTGAGATGTAGTCTGGGGCAGGGTGATGGGGCAGGTCAGGGTGGAGTGAGGATATCCATGTTGAGATGTAGTCTGGGGCAGGTCAGGGTGGAGTGAGGATATCCATGTTGAGATGTAGTCTGGGGCAGGGTGATGGGGCAGGTCAGGGTGGAGTGAGGATATCCATGTTGAGATGTGGTCAGGGACAGGTCAGGGTGGAGTGAGGATATCCATGTTGAGATGTAGTCTGGGGCAGGGTGATGGGACAGGTCAGGGTGGAGTGAGGATATCCATGTTGAGATGTAGTCTGGGGCAGGGTGATGGGGCAGGTCAGGGTGGAGTGAGGATATCCATGTTGAGATGTAGTCTGGGGCAGGGTGATGGGGCAGGTCAGGGTGGAGTGAGGATATCCATGTTGAGATGTAGTCTGGGGCAGGGTGATGGGGCAGGTCAGGGTGGAGTGAGGATATCCATGTTGAGATGTAGTCTGGGGCAGGGTGATGGGGCAGGTCAGGGTGGAGTGAGGATATCCATGTTGAGATGTAGTCTGGGGCAGGGTGATGGGGCAGGTCAGGGTGGAGTGAGGATATCCATGTTGAGATGTGGTCAGGGACAGGTCAGGGTGGAGTGAGGATATCCATGTTGAGATGTAGTCTGGGGCAGGGTGATGGGACAGGTCAGGGTGGAGTGAGGATATCCATGTTGAGATGTGGTCTGGGGCAGGGTGATGGGGCAGGTCAGGGTGGAGTGAGGATATCCATGTTGAGATGTAGTCTGGGGCAGGTCAGGGTGGAGTGAGGATATCCATGTTGAGATGTAGTCTGGGGCAGGTCAGGGTGGAGTGAGGATATCCATGTTGAGATGTAGTCTGGGGCAGGGTGATGGGGCAGGTCAGGGTGGAGTGAGGATATCCATGTTGAGATGTGGTCAGGGACAGGTCAGGGTGGAGTGAGGATATCCATGTTGAGATGTAGTCTGGGGCAGGGTGATGGGGCAGGTCAGGGTGGAGTGAGGATATCCATGTTGAGATGTAGTCTGGGGCAGGGTGATGGGACAGGTCAGGGTGGAGTGAGGATATCCATGTTGAGATGTAGTTTGGGGCAGGGTGATGGGGCAGGTCAGGGTGGAGTGAGGATATCCATGTTGAGTATTTCCCATGATCCTCTGCTCGGTGTTTTCTTATCTCACAGGTGAATCATTTTATGAGGGGGGGAGGGGTTTTATATTTGTTTGTGTTTCGCATTATTGAGCCACAGTGACGAAATCTCAACTGTAAAAATGTCTCAAGTCAACAAAATGTTCTCACCCCCCGACCTCAGATGGCGTCAGTGTTCATGTGATGTAATGACCGAGGGAGGGAGGGGGGGAGGAGATGTGATCTGATGATATAATGATCTGTACACAGGATGATGATGACATCATCAGATCACATGTCATCATCATCATCATCATCCCGTGTACAGATCATTATATCATCAGATCACATGTCATCATCATCATCATCATCATCCTGTGTACAGATCATTATATCATCAGATCACATGTCATCATCATCATCATCATCATCCTGTGTACAGATCATTATATCATCAGATCACATGTCATCATCATCATCATCATCATCCTGTGTACAGATCATTATATCATCAGATCACACATCATCATCATCATCATCATCATCATCCTGTATACAGATCATTATATCATCAGATCACATGTCATCATCATCATCATCATCATCATCCCGTGTACAGATCATTATATCATCAGATCACATGTCATCATCATCATCATCCTGTGTACAGATCATTATATCATCAGATCACATGTCATCATCATCATCATCATCATCCTGTGTACAGATCATTATATCATCAGATCACACATCATCATCATCCTGTATACAGATCATTATATCATCAGATCACATGTCATCATCATCATCATCATCCTGTATACAGATCATTATATCATCAGATCACATGTCATCATCATCATCATCATCCCGTGTACAGATCATTATATCATCAGATCACGTGTCATCATCATCATCATCATCATCCTGTGTACAGATCATTATATCATCAGATCACATGTCATCATCATCATCATCCCGTGTACAGATCATTATATCATCAGATCACATGTCATCATCATCATCATCATCCTGTGTACAGATCATTATATCATCAGATCACACATCATCATCATCATCATCATCATCATCATCCTGTGTACAGATCATTATATCATCAGATCACATGTCATCATCATCATCATCCTGTGTACAGATCATTATATCATCAGATCACATGTCATCATCATCATCATCATCCTGTGTACAGATCATTATATCATCAGATCACACATCATCATCATCATCATCATCATCATCATCCTGTGTACAGATCATTATATCATCAGATCACATGTCATCATCATCATCATCCTGTGTACAGATCATTATATCATCAGATCACATGTCATCATCATCATCATCATCCCGTGTACAGATCATTATATCATCAGATCACATGTCATCATCATCATCATCATCCCGTGTACAGATCATTATATCATCAGATCACATGTCATCATCATCATCATCATCCCGTGTACAGATCATTATATCATCAGATCACATGTCATCATCATCATCATCATCCTGTGTACAGATCATTATATCATCAGATCACACATCATCATCATCATCATCATCATCATCATCATCCTGTGTACAGATCATTATATCATCAGATCACACATCATCATCATCATCATCATCATCATCATCCTCCTGTGTACAGATCATTATATCATCAGATCACATGTCATCATCATCATCATCCCGTGTACAGATCATTATATCATCAGATCACATGTCATCATCATCATCATCATCCCGTGTACAGATCATTATATCATCAGATCACATGTCATCATCATCATCATCATCATCATCCCGTGTACAGATCATTATATCATCAGATCACATGTCATCATCATCCCGTGTACAGATCTCATATATATTCTCTTCTTTCCTCTAGTGCTGAACTTCTTCCTGGACAGTAGTTGTGGGTTCCCGCGGGATCGGCTGGTGGTCAGTAAGGATCGGAGGGCAGTGCGCAGCGTTCCTGGGGTGCCGATGCTCTTCGCTGCGGAGCGGCTGATGACAAGCTGTCATGTGTCCATGGAGCTGGTCCTGGGAGACGTGGCCATCACACAGGGGCGATACTACTGGGAGTGCTCTGTGGACCCCAGCTCTTATGTGGTCAAAGTGGGCGTGGGGCAGGAGAGTAAACTGCAGGAGCTGTTCCAGATGCCACAGGACGTGGTCAGTCCCAGGTAAAAGTCACCTACATGTGGTGTGTCCAGTCCTGCTGTGATAGTGGTCAGTGTGTGTCCTGCTGTGCTAGTGGTCAGTAGTTGTCCCTATCTCTGTGTTCGGGCCCCAGCCTCTCTCTCTCTCTCTCTCTCTCTCTCTCGCTCTCTCTCTCTCTCTCTCTCTCTCTCTCGTGTCCAGTAGGTGTCCTGCTGTGCTAGTGGTCAGTGTGTGTCCAGTCCTGCTGTGCTAGTGGTCAGTGTGTCCAGGTCTGCTGTGATGGTGGTCAATAGGTGTCCTGCTGTGCTAATGGTCAGTGTGTCCAGTCCTGCTGTGCTAGTGGTCAGTGTGTCCAGTTCTGCTGTGATAGTGGTCAGTGTGTCCTGTCCTGCTGTGATAGTGGTCAGTAGGTGTCCTGCTGTGCTAGTGGTCAGTGTGTCCTGTCCTTCTGTGATAGGTGATCAGTAGGTGTCCTGCTGTGCTAGTGGTCAGTGTGTCCAGGTCTGCTGTGATAATGGTCAGTGTGTCCAAGCCTGCTGTGATAGTGGTCAGTGTGTCCTGTCTTGCTGTGATAATGGTCAGTAGTGGCCCTGTCCTGCTGTGATAGTGGTCATTGTGTCCAGTCCTGCTGTGATAGTGGTCAGTGTGTCCTGTCCTGCAGTGCTAGTAGTCAGTGTGTCCAGGTCTGCTGTGATAGTGGTCAGTGTGTCCAGTCCTGCTGTGCTAGTGGTCAGTGTGTCCAGTCCTGCTGTGCTAGTGGTCAGTGTGTCCAGTCCTGCTGTGCTAGTGGTCAGTGTGTCCAGTCCTGCTGTGCTAGTGGTCAGTGTGTCCAGTCCTGCTGTGCTAGTGGTCAGTGTGTCCAGTCCTGCTGTGCTAGTGGTCAGTGTGTCCAGTCCTGCTGTGCTAGTGGTCAGTGTGTCCAGTCCTGCTGTGCTAGTGGTCAGTGTGTCCAGTTCTGCTGTGATAGTGGTCAGTGTGTCCTGTCCTGCTGTGATAGTGGTCAGTAGGTGTCCTGCTGTGCTAGTGGTCAGTGTGTCCTGTCCTTCTGTGATAGGTGATCAGTAGGTGTCCTGCTGTGCTAGTGG
This sequence comes from Hyla sarda, assembly GCF_029499605.1. Classification (NCBI taxonomy): domain Eukaryota; kingdom Metazoa; phylum Chordata; class Amphibia; order Anura; family Hylidae; genus Hyla; species Hyla sarda. The sequence continues at coordinate 110,799 of NW_026610499.1, read as the reverse complement.
TCAGTGTGTCCAGGTCTGCTGTGATAATGGTCAGTGTGTCCAAGCCTGCTGTGATAGTGGTCAGTGTGTCCTGTCTTGCTGTGATAATGGTCAGTAGTGGCCCTGTCCTGCTGTGATAGTGGTCATTGTGTCCAGTCCTGCTGTGATAGTGGTCAGTGTGTCCTGTCCTGCAGTGCTAGTAGTCAGTGTGTCCTGTCCTGCAGTGCTAGTGGTCAGTGTGTCCAGTCCTGCTGTGCTAGTGGTCAGTGTGTCCAGTCCTGCTGTGCTAGTGGTCAGTGTGTCCAGTCCTGCTGTGCTAGTGGTCAGTGTGTCCAGTCCTGCTGTGCTAGTGGTCAGTGTGTCCAGTCCTGCTGTGCTAGTGGTCAGTGTGTCCAGTCCTGCTGTGCTAGTGGTCAGTGTGTCCAGTCCTGCTGTGCTAGTGCTCAGTGTGTCCAGTCCTGCTGTGCTAGTGCTCAGTGTGTCCAGTCCTGCTGTGCTAGTGCTCAGTGTGTCCAGTCCTGCTGTGCTAGTGCTCAGTGTGTCCAGTCCTGCTGTGCTAGTGCTCAGTGTGTCCAGTCCTGCTGTGCTAGTGCTCAGTGTGTCCAGTCCTGCTGTGCTAGTGCTCAGTGTGTCCAGTCCTGCTGTGCTAGTGCTCAGTGTGTCCAGTCCTGCTGTGCTAGTGCTCAGTGTGTCCAGTCCTGCTGTGCTAGTGCTCAGTGTGTCCAGTCCTGCTGTGCTAGTGCTCAGTGTGTCCAGTCCTGCTGTGCTAGTGCTCAGTGTGTCCAGTCCTGCTGTGCTAGTGCTCAGTGTGTCCAGTCCTGCTGTGCTAGTGCTCAGTGTGTCCAGTCCTGCTGTGCTAGTGCTCAGTGTGTCCAGTCCTGCTGTGCTAGTGCTCAGTGTGTCCAGTCCTGCTGTGATAGTGGTCAGTGTGTCCAGTCCTGCTGTGATAGTGGTCAGTGTGTCCAGTCCTGCTTTGATAGTGCTCAGTGTGTCCAGTCCTGCTGTGATAGTGGTCAGTGTGTCCAGTCCTGCTTTGATAGTGCTCAGTGTGTCCAGTCCTGCTGTGATAGTGGTCAGTGTGTCCAGTCCTGCTTTGATAGTGCTCAGTGTGTCCAGTCCTGCTGTGATAGTGCTCACTGTGTCCAGTCGTGCTTTGATAGTTCTCAGTGTGTCCAGTCCTGCTGTGATAGTGCTCAGTGTGTCCAGTCGTGCTTTGATAGTGCTCAGTGTGTCCAGTCCTGCTGTGATAGTGGTCACTGTGTCCAGTCCTGCTTTGATAGTGGTCAGTGTGTCCAGTCCTGCTGTGATAGTGCTCAGTGTGTCCAGTCCTGCTGTGATAGTGCTCAGTGTGTCCAGTCCTGCTGTGATAGTGCTCAGTGTGTCCAGTCCTGCTGTGATAGTGCTCAGTGTGTCCAGTCCTGCTGTGATAGTGGTCAGTGTGTCCAGTCCTGCTGTGATAGTGGTCAGTGTGTCCAGTCCTGCTGTGATAGTGGTCAGTAGGTGGCCGTAGCTCTGTGTTCGGGCCCCAGCCTCTCCCTCTTGTGTCCAGTAGGTATGATCCGGACAGTGGCCATGACTCGGGGGCAGAAGATGCGGCCGTGGACCTGTCTCCGTCCTTCTGCTTCTTGACCATTGGGATGGGGAAGATCCTGCAGCCTCACGGCAGCACCCCGACCTCCCGGGACCCCTCGGGTTGCACGGTTCCTCTACCCCCGCGGCTGGGGGTCTGTCTGGACTATGAGAAGGGCCGCGTGGGCTTCATTGATGCAGTGTCGCACCGCAGCCTGTGGGAGGGCAGTGTGGACTGCTCGGGCCCGGTGTGCCCCGCCTTCTGCTTCATCGGGGGTGGGGCCCTTCAGCTACAGGAGCTGGTGTCCGTCAAGCACGAGCGCAGGGTGACGATTGGGGGATTCACCAAAGCGGAATGAAGGCGCCGTGACATTGTGGACCATCGTGTGGCCCCTGGGCCGGTGTCTCTTCATCCTGTGTCTCCTTTCATCCGGGCTGGACCCAATGTCTCCTCCCACCCTCAGTAGCGGGGTCACCTGTCAGTGCACAGTACAACTTCTAACACCACTTTTTACGCACTTTCCTTTTTGTCGCCCGTCTTCCTTTTTCTACACGTGGACTCAGAAGACGACACAAGATACACAAAACACGCATGACACACGCATGCACATAGAGCCGGCGGGGCCCCTGTCTGTGAAGGGGTTAATCATCCCATGTGTTAACCCTTCACAAGCATATGAATCAGTGTGGAGGATATAACACCTGTGAGCGGGGGCGGGGCAGTATGGAGGATATAACACCTGCTGAGCGGGGGCGGGGCAATGTGGAGGATATAACACATGCTGAGCGGGGGCGGGGCAGTGTGGAGGATATAACACCTGATGAAAGGGGGCGGGGCAATGTGGAAGATATACCATCTGTTAAATGGGTGTGAGGCAGTGTCCTGCTGAGCAGGGGCGGAACTTGGATACACATTCTCTATTTACATAGTCTGACAACAATAAAGAGGAGCTGCAGCAGTCTGGTCATTTCCTTTGGAATCTTATATATGGACAGAAATATACATGAGAGTGGTCAGGAGGAGTAACAGAGGAGGAGGAGTAACAGAGGAGGAGGAGGAAAGGAGGAGGAGTAACAGAGGAGGAGTAAAGGAGAGGAGGAGGAGTAACATAGGAGGAGGAGTAACGGAGAGGAGGAGGAGGAAAGGAGGAGGAGTAACGGAGAGGAGGAGGAGTAACAGAGAGGAGGAGGAATATTGGAGAGGAGGAGGAGAAAAGGAGGAGGAGTAACAGAGGAGGAGTAAAGGAGAGGAGGAGTAACGGAAAGGAGGAGGAGGAGTAACTGAGAGGAGGAGGAGGAGCAACGGAGAGGAGGAGGAGTAACTAGGAGGAGGAGGAGGAGTAATGAAGAGGAGGAGGAGGAGTAATGAAGAGGAGGAGGAGTAATGAAGAGGAGGAGGAGGAGTAACGGAGAGGAGGAGGAGGAAAGGAGGAGGAGTAACGGAGAGGAGGAGGAGTAACGGAGAGGAGGAGGAGTAACAGAGAGGAGGAGGAATATTGGAAAGGAGGAGGAGTAACAGAGGAGGAGTAACGGAAAGGAGGAGGAGGAGTAGCTGAGAGGAGGAGTAACGGAGAGGAGGAGGAGGAGCAACGGAGAGGAGGAGGAGTAACTAGGAGGAGGAGGAGGAGTAATGAAGAGGAGGAGGAGGAGTAATGAAGAGGAGGAGGAGGAGTAATGAAGAGGAGGAGGAGGAGTAATGAAGAGGAGGAGGAGGAGTAATGAAGAGGAGGAGGAGTAACGGAGAGGAGGAGTAACTGAGAGGAGGAGTAACGGAGGAGGAGGAGTAGGGGAGGAGGAGGAGTAACAATAATCTGTCACCACAAAACGTTATTACACCTTTGGGAATAAACAGAATTTATGCAAATCCTCCGTAACTACAGCATGAAAAAGATTCCACTCCTCCTCAAGTCACCTACTGTACTCACTGCTGTGCTGCCTACACTTACAGCCTGTACTCACTGCTGTGCTGCCTACACTTACAGCCTGTACTCACTGCTGTGCTGCCTACACTTACAGCCTGTACTCACTGCTGTGCTGCCTACACTTACAGCCTGTACTCACTGCTGTGCTGCCTACACTTACAGCCTGTACTCACTGCTGTGCTGCCTACACTTACAGCCTGTACTCACTGCTGTGCTGCCTACACTTACAGCCTGTACTCACTGCTGTGCTGCCTACACTTACAGCCTGTACTCACTGCTGTGCTGCCTACACTTACAGCCTGTACTCACTGCTGTGCTGCCTACACTTACAGCCTGTACTCACTGCTGTGCTGCCTACACTTACAGCCTGTACTCACTGCTGTGCTGCCTACACTTACAGCCTGTACTCGCTGCTGTGCTGCCTACACTTACAGCCTGTACTCGCTGCTGAGCTGCCTACACTTACAGCCTGTACTCCCTGCTGTGCTGCCTACACTTACAGCCTGTACTCGCTGCTGTGCTGCCTACACTTACAGCCTGTACTCACTGCTGTGCTGCCTACACTTACAGCCTGTACTCGCTGCTGTGCTGCCTACACTTACAGCCTGTACTCACTGCTGTGCTGCCTACACTTACAGCCTGTACTCGCTGCTGTGCTGCCTACACTTACAGCCTGTACTCACTGCTGTGCTGCCTACACTTACAGCCTGTACTCACTGCTGTGCTGCCTACACTTACAGCCTGTACTCACTGCTGTGCTGCCTACACTTACAGCCTGTACTCACTGCTGTGCTGCCTACACTTACAGCCTGTACTCGCTGCTGTGCTGCCTACACTTACAGCCTGTACTCGCTGCTGAGCTGCCTACACTTACAGCCTCTACTCACTGCTGTGCTGCCTACACTTACAGCCTCTACTCACTGCTGTGCTGCCTACACTTACAGCCTGTACTCGCTGCTGAGCTGCCTACACTTACAGCCTGTACTCGCTGCTGTGCTGCCTACACTTACAGCCTGTACTCGCTGCTGTGCTGCCTACACTTACAGCCTGTACTCACTGCTGTGCTGCCCACAATTACAGCCTGTACTCGCTGCTGAGCTGCCTACACTTACAGCCTGTACTCACTGCTGTGCTGCCTACACTTACAGCCTGTACTCACTGCTGTGCTGCCTACACTTACAGCCTGTACTCGCTGCTGTGCTGCCTACACTTACAGCCTGTACTCGCTGCTGTGCTGCCTACACTTACAGCCTGTACTCACTGCTGTGCTACCTACACTTACAGCCTGTATTCACTGCTGTGCTGCCTACACTTACAGCCTGTACTCACTGCTGCGCTGCCTACACTTACAGCCTGTACTCGCTGCTGTGCTGCCTACACTTACAGCCTGTACTCGCTGCTGTGCTGCCTACACTTACAGCCTGTACTCACTGCTGAGCTGCCTACACTTACAGCCTGTACTCGCTGCTGTGCTACCTACACTTACAGCCTCTACTCGCTGCTGTGCTGCCTACACTTACAGCCTCTACTCGCTGCTGTGCTGCCTACACTTACAGCCTGTACTCGCTGCTGT
>NW_026610499.1:0-105556 GCF_029499605.1 Hyla sarda | reverse complement strand
CCTGGATCCTCATTGTTGGTGGAGTTTACTGGAGCGCGGTGAGGAAGTTGCTGCAGTCTGGGGTCCGTCTGTACGTGTTGTGGCCCCCAGGTGAGTCCGTGCGTGGCCCACCTACCTTTCCCTCCTGGGAGGAGTCATATAATAATTCAGTTCTATCCTGTCTAAAGCCAGAATACCCCTTTAAGGGCTTAACACCAGTGGTCCCAAAGTGTGGCCCTACAGATATTGCAAAACTTCAACTTGGCTGTCCGGGCATGCTGGGAGTAGAAGTTTTGCAACATCAGGAGGGCCACAGTTTGAGACCACTGCTTTACACTAAACTGCTCCTCAGCTGTGCCAAGTAGTCAGCTGAACCCAAGACTGCCCCCTGTAGGTGGTAACAGTGGGAAAGGTAGCAGAGAGCTGCCAAGTGCCCACTGAGGTGCTGTGCCGCAGTAATGGCTTCGGGGGTGGAGCTTCCCTCTTTAGGGTGGAGGTAGCTGGCCGACTATGGACCACTCGTGCCAGGTAATGTGACCAGTCAGGGACCAACAGCTCACTGAGAAGAGTATGGTGCCCAGGAGCAGCACAACCCACCCGGCCCAGGGGGGTTATACTTCACTGTCGCATCATTCAGGTTCATGGAGGTCAAGGAAGTAATGATTAACCCTGGAGGGCGAGGGCCACCATGCTGCACCCTGCCACCGAGGGTCCGTCACCTCCAGCTTCAAAGATCTGAGCAAAAGGGTGAGGGAGATAGAGGTGTGACCTCTGAAGGTAGGTAGAGGTGTGACCTCTGAAGGTAGGTAGAGGTGTGACCTCTGAAGGTAGGTAGAGGTGTGACCTCTGAAGGTAGGTAGAGGTGTGACCTCTGAAGGTAGGTAGAGGTGTGACCTCTGAAGGTAGGTAGAGGTGTGACCTCTGAAGGTAGGTAGAGGTGTGACCTCAGAAGGTAGGTAAATGTGTGACCTCAGAAGGTAGGTAAATGTGTGACCTCAGAAGGTAGGTAGAGGTGTGACCTCAGAAGGTAGGTAAATGTGTGACCTCAGAAGGTAGGTAAATGTGTGACCTCAGAAGGTAGGTAGAGGTGTGACCTCAGAAGGTAGGTAAATGTGTGACCTCAGAAGGTGGGTAAATGTGTGACCTCAGAAGGTAGGTAAATGTGTGACCTCAGAAGGTAGGTAGACGTGTGACCTCAGAAGTTAGGTAGAGGTGTGACCTCAGAAGGTAGGTAAATGTGTGACCTCAGAAGGTAGGTAGAGGTGTGACCTCAGAAGGTAGGTAGAGGTGTGACCTCAGAAGGTAGGTAGAGGTGTGACCTCAGAAGGTGGGTAAATGTGTGACCTCAGAAGGTAGGTAGACGTGTGACCTCAGAAGGTAGGTAAATGTGTGACCTCAGAAGGTAGGTAGACGTGTGACCTCAGAAGGTAGGTAGAGGTGTGACCTCAGAAGGTGGGTAGACGTGTGACCTCAGAAGGTAGGTAGACGTGTGACCTCAGAAGGTAGGTAGAGGTGTGACCTCAGAAGGTGGGTAAATGTGTGACCTCAGAAGGTGGGTAAATGTGTGACCTCAGAAGGTAGGTAGACGTGTGACCTCAGAAGGTAGGTAGACGTGTGACCTCAGAAGGTAGGTAGAGGTGTGACCTCAGAAGGTGGGTAAATGTGTGACCTCAGAAGGTGGGTAAATGTGTGACCTCAGAAGGTAGGTAGACGTGTGACCTCAGAAGTTAGGTAGAGGTGTGACCTCAGAAGGTAGGTAGACGTGTGACATCAGAAGGTAAATACCACCAGGAGCTCAGATACAAGATAACTAAAATTAGGGTATGTCAGTCCTCTTGTAGGACCACTCACTCCATGTCTGACCAGGAACACATACAACCCAACCAAAGAATGATGGAGAGGAGCTGCTGGTGTCACTGGTGGAGAGGAGCTGCTGGTGTCACTGGTGGAGAGGAGCTGCTGGTGTCACTGGTGGAGAGGAGAGAAGCTGCTGGTGTCACTGGTGGAGAGGGGAGGCGCTGCTGGTGTCACTGGTGGAGAGGAGAGAAGCTGCTGGTGTCACTGGTGGAGAGGAGAGAAGCTGCTGGTGTCACTGGTGGAGAGGGGAGGAGCTGCTGATGTCACTGGTGGAGAGGGGAGGAGCTTCTGGTGGAGAGGAGAGGAGCTGCTGGTGTCACTGGTGGAGAGGGGAGGAGCTTCTGGTGGAGAGGGGAGGAGCTGCTGGTGTCACTGGTGGAGAGGGGAGGAGCTGCTGGTGTCACTGGTGGAGAGGGGAGGAGCTGGTGGTGTCACTGGTGGAGAAGGGAGGAGCTGCTGGTGTCACTGGTGGAGAGGGGAGGAGCTGCTGGTGTCACTGGTGGAGAGGACAGGAGCTGCTGATGTCACTGGTGGAGAGGGGAGGAGCTGCTGGTGTCACTGGTGGAGAGGAGAGGAGCTGCTGGTGTCACTGGTGGAGAGGAGAGAAGCTGCTGGTGTCACTGGTGGAGAGGGGAGGCGCTGCTGGTGTCACTGGTGGAGAGGAGAGAAGCTGCTGGTGTCACTGGTGGAGAGGAGAGAAGCTGCTGGTGTCACTGGTGGAGAGGGGAGGAGCTGCTGGTGTCACTGGTGGAGAGGGGAGGAGCTTCTGGTGGAGAGGAGAGGAGCTGCTGGTGTCACTGGTGGAGAGGGGAGGAGCTTCTGGTGGAGAGGGGAGGAGCTGCTGGTGTCACTGGTGGAGAGGGGAGGAGCTGCTGGTGTCACTGGTGGAGAGGGGAGGAGCTGGTGGTGTCACTGGTGGAGAAGGGAGGAGCTGCTGGTGTCACTGGTGGAGAGGGGAGGAGCTGCTGGTGTCACTGGTGGAGAGGACAGGAGCTGCTGATGTCACTGGTGGAGAGGGGAGGAGCTGCCGGTGTCACTGGTGGAGAGGGGAGGAGCTGCTGGTGTCACTGGTGGAGAGGGGAGGAGCTGCTGGTGTCACTGGTGGAGAGGGGAGGAGCTGCTGGTGTCACTGGTGGAGAGGGGAGGAGCTGGTGGTGTCACTGGTGGAGAGGGGAGGAGCTGCTGGTGTCACTGGTGGAGAGGGGAGGAGCTGCTGGTGTCACTGGTGGAGAGGGGAGGAGCTGGTGGTGTCACTGGTGGAGAGGGGAGGAGCTGCCGGTGTCACTGGTGGAGAGGGGAGGAGCTGCCGGTGTCACTGGTGGAGAGGGGAGGAGCTGCTGGTGTGACTGGTGGAGAGGGGAGGAGCTGCTGACGTCACTGGTGGAGAGGAGAGGAGCTGCTGATGTCACTGGTGGAGAGGAGAGAAGCTGCTGGTGTCACTGGTGGAGAGGGGAGGAGCTGCTGGTGTGATTGGTGGAGAGGGGAGGAGCTGCTGGTGTCACTGGTGGAGAGGAGAGGAGCTGCTGGTGTCACTGGTGGAGAGGGGAGGAGCTGGTGGTGTCACTGGTGGAGAGGGGAGGAGCTGCTGGTGTCACTGGTGGAGAGGGGAGGAGCTGCAGGTGTCACTGGTGGAGAGGGGAGGAGCTGCCGGTGTCACTGGTGGAGAGGGGAAGAGCTGCCGGTGTCACTGGTGGAGAGGGGAGGAGCTGCTGGTGTCACTGGTGGAGAGGGGAGGAGCTGGTGGTGTCACTGGTGGAGAAGGGAGGAGCTGCTGGTGTCACTGGTGGAGAGGGAAGAAGCTGCTGGTGTCACTGGTGGAGAGGACAGGAGCTGCTGGTGTCACTGGTGGAGAGGGGAGGAGCTGCCGGTGTCACTGGTGGAGAGGGGAGGAGCTGCTGGTGTCACTGGTGGAGAGGGGAGGAGCTGCTGGTGTCACTGGTGGAGAGGGGAGGAGCTGCTGGTGTCACTGGTGGAGAGGGGAGGAGCTGGTGGTGTCACTGGTGGAGAGGGGAGGAGCTGCTGGTGTCACTGGTGGAGAGGGGAGGAGCTGCTGGTGTCACTGGTGGAGAGGGGAGGAGCTGGTGGTGTCACTGGTGGAGAGGGGAGGAGCTGCCGGTGTCACTGGTGGAGAGGGGAGGAGCTGCCGGTGTCACTGGTGGAGAGGGGAGGAGCTGCTGGTGTGACTGGTGGAGAGGGGAGGAGCTGCTGACGTCACTGGTGGAGAGGAGAGGAGCTGCTGATGTCACTAGTGGAGAGGAGAGAAGCTGCTGGTGTCACTGGTGGAGAGGAGAGAAGCTGCTGGTGTCACTGGTGGAGAGGGGAGGAGCTGCTGGTGTGATTGGTGGAGAGGGGAGGAGCTGCTGGTGTCACTGGTGGAGAGGAGAGGAGCTGCTGGTGTCACTGGTGGAGAGGGGAGGAGCTGGTGGTGTCACTGGTGGAGAGGGGAGGAGCTGCTGGTGTCACTGGTGGAGAGGGGAGGAGCTGCAGGTGTCACTGGTGGAGAGGGGAGGAGCTGCCGGTGTCACTGGTGGAGAGGGGAAGAGCTGCCGGTGTCACTGGTGGAGAGGGGAGGAGCTGCCGGTGTCACTGGTGGAGAGGGGAGGAGCTGCCGGTGTCACTGGTGGAGAGGGGAGGAGCTGCCGGTGTCACTGGTGGAGAGGAGAGGAGCTGCCGGTGTCACTGGTGGAGAGAGGAGGAGCTGTTGGTGTCATTAGAGGAGAGGGGAGGAGCTGTTGGTGTCACTGGTGGAAAGGGGAGGAGCTGCTGGTGTCACTGGTGGAGAGGGGAGGAGCTGCTGGTGTGACTGGTGGAGAGGGGAGGAGCTGCTGGTGTGACTGGTGGAGAGGGGAGGAGCTGCTGATGTCACTGGTGGAGAGGAGAGGAGCTGCTGGTGTCACTGGTGGAGAGGGGAGGAGCTGGTGGTGTCACTGGTGGAGAGGGGAGGAGCTGCTGGTGTCACTGGTGGAGAGGAGAGGAGCTGCTGGTGTCACTGGTGGAGAGGGGAGGAGCTGGTGGTGTCACTGGTGGAGAGGGGAGGAGCTGCTGGTGTCACTGGTGGAGAGGGGAGGAGCTGCTGGTGTCACTGGTGGAGAGGGGAGGAGCTGCTGGTGTCACTGGTGGAGAGGGGAGGAGCTGCCGGTGTCACTGGTGGAGAGGGGAGGAGCTGCCGGTGTCACTGGTGGAGAGGGGAGGGGCTGCCGGTGTCACTGGTGGAGAGGGGAGGGGCTGCCGGTGTCACTGGTGGAGAGGGGAGGAGCTGCCGGTGTCACTGGTGGAGAGGGGAGGAGCTGCCGGTGTCACTGGTGGAGAGGGGAGGAGCTGCCGGTGTCACTGGTGGAGAGGGGAGGAGCTGCCGGTGTCACTGGTGGAGAGGGGAGGAGCTGCCGGTGTCACTGGTGGAGAGGGGAGGAGCTGCCGGTGTCACTGGTGGAGGGGGAGGAGCTACCGGTGTCACTGGTGGAGAGGGGAGGAGCTGCCGGTGTCACTGGTGGAGAGGGGAGGAGCTGGTGGTGTCACTGGTGGAGAGGGGAGGAGCTGCCGGTGTCACTGGTGGAGAGGGGAGGAGCTGCCGGTGTCACTGGTGGAGAGGGGAGGAGCTGCTGGTGTGACTGGTGGAGAGGGGAGGAGCTGCTGACGTCACTGGTGGAGAGGAGAGGAGCTGCTAATGTCACTAGTGGAGAGGAGAGAAGCTGCTGGTGTCACTGGTGGAGAGGAGAGAAGCTGCTGGTGTCACTGGTGGAGAGGAGGAGCTGCTGGTGTCACTGGTGGAGAGGAGAGGAGCTGCTGGTGTCACTGGTGGAGAGGGGAGGAGCTGCCGGTGTCACTGGTGGAGAGGGGAGGAGCTGCTGGTGTCACTGGTGGAGAGGGGAGGAGCTGCTGGTGTGACTGGTGGAGAGGGGAGGAGCTGCTGGTGTCACTGGTGGAGAGGAGAGGAGCTGCTGGTGTCACTGGTGGAGAGGGGAGGAGCTGGTGGTGTCACTGGTGGAGAGGGGAGGAGCTGCTGGTGTCACTGGTGGAGAGGGGAGGAGCTGCAGGTGTCACTGGTGGAGAGGGGAGGAGCTGCCGGTGTCACTGGTGGAGAGGGGAGGAGCTGCCGGTGTCACTGGTGGAGTGGAGAGGAGCTGCCGGTGTCACTGGTGGAGAGGGGAGGAGCTGCCGGTGTCACTGGTGGAGAGGGGAGGAGCTGCCGGTGTCACTGGTGGAGAGGGGAGGAGCTGCCGGTGTGACTGGTGGAGAGGGGAGGAGCTGCCGGTGTGACTGGTGGAGAGGGGAGGAGCTGCTGATGTCACTGGTGGAGAGGGGAGGAGCTGGTGTTGTCACTGGTGGAGAGGGGAGGAGCTGGTGGTGTCACTGGTGGAGAGGGGAGGAGCTGCTGGTGTCACTGGTGGAGAGGGGAGGAGCTGCTGGTGTCACTGGTGGAGAGGAGAGGAGCTGCTGGTGTCACTGGTGGAGAGGGGAGGAGCTGGTGGTGTCACTGGTGGAGAGGGGAGGAGCTGCTGGTGTCACTGGTGGAGAGGGGAGGAGCTGCTGGTGTCACTGGTGGAGAGGGGAGGAGCTGCTGGTGTCACTGGTGGAGAGGGGAGGAGCTGCTGGTGTCACTGGTGGAGAGGGGAGGAGCTGCTGGTGTCACTGGTGGAGAGGGGAGGAGCTGCTGGTGTCACTGGTGGAGAGGGGAGGAGCTGCTGGTGTCACTGGTGGAGAGGGGAGGAGCTGCTGGTGTCACTGGTGGAGAGGGGAGGAGCTGCCGGTGTCACTGGTGGAGAGGGGAGGAGCTGCCGGTGTCACTGGTGGAGAGGGGAGGAGCTGCTGGTGTCACTGGTGGAGAGGGGAGGAGCTGCCGGTGTCACTGGTGGAGAGGGGAGGAGCTGCTGGTGTCACTGGTAGAGAGGGGAGGAGCTGCTGGTGTGACTGGTGGAGAGGGGAGGAGCTGCTGGTGTCACATGTCATCAGGAGATCATGTGACATGGCTGTGTGTAACCACCATCCCCTGAGGAGACTCTGCCCGGTGCATTGCCGTAGAATGAGATTTGCCATAGAATGAGATGGTCCGCCTCCATCACATCCTATTGGCTCTCTCTTGTCACGTGACATATTTAAACATCACGCATCGATGCGCACAGCAGTGTCAGTTTGGATCTCCTCTCGCTGTGATAGGTGAAGCTGTACGGAGCTCTCATGGCCTCTGTGGCCCCACAGAAGTTCACACACGTACGCAGCTCATACGGCTGCCTCATATACATTTACTGTTGATCCACAGCGCTATGGGGATTCCTACGCCCAATGGCGCTGTCATCAGTGTGCGTCCCCGCGAGCGCCCCACGCCCGCAGCTCTACTCCCCGTCCCCCGCAGCTCTACTCCCCGTCCCCCGCAGCTCTACTCCCCGTCCCCCGCAGCTCTACTCCCCGTCCCGTTAACGCTCCGGGAGCGGGGAACAGAAAGTAGAGCATCGGGCGCAGGTTAAGTTATTCGTGCAGTGCTGCGCATGCGCAGTACTACTTTACCTGCGCCCGATGCTCTACTTTCTGTTCCCCGCTCCTGGAGCGTTAACGGGACGGGGAGTAGAGCTGCGGGCGTGGGGCGCTCGCCATGAGAGCTCCGTACAGCTTCACCTATCACAGGGAGAGGAGATCCAAACTGACACTGCTGTGCGCATCGATGCGTGATGTTTAAATATGTCACGTGACAAGAGAGAGCCAATAGGATGTGATGGAGGCGGACCATCTCATTCTATGGCAAATCTCATTCTACGGCAATGCACCGGCAACAACAGACCAAACATGAGTCCTTATAAGGGCAATGGAATGTGTAATGTCATGTGATGTACCTTGAGGGAGGGGGGGATTAGAAACTGTTTTACCTCATGGAGGGGGATATGAAAACTGCTGTTTACCTCAATAAATCAGTTTATGTTCTGAGTTCAAATGGACCAGAGGTGAGTGATGTCTTCTTTGAGAGGACATAAGGATCACATGGTTCTGGGGTCTGAGAGGACATAATGATCACATGGTTCTGAGGTCTTCTCTGAGAGAACATAAGGATCACATGGTTCTGGGGTCTTCTCTGAGAGGACATAATGATCACATGGTTCTGGTGTCTTCTCTGAGAGAACATAAGGATCACATGGTTCTGAGGTCTTCTCTGAGGGGACATAATGATCACATGGTTCTGGGGACTTCTCTGAGGGGACATAATGATCACATGGTTCTGGTGTCTTCTCTGAGGGGACATAATGATCACATGGTTCTGAGGTCTTCTCTGAGAGAACATAAGGGTCACATGGTTCTGGTGTCTTCTCTGAGGGGACATAATGATCACATGGTTCTGGTGTCTTCTCTGAGGGGACATAATGATCACAAGGTTCTGGTGTCTTCTCTGAGAGGACATAAGGATCACATGGTTCTGGGGTCTTCTCTGAGAGAACATAATGATCACATGGTTCTGGGGTCTTCTCTGAGGGGACATAATGATCACATGGTTCTGGTGTCTTCTCTGAGAGGACATAATGATCACATGGTTCTGGTGTCTTCTCTGAGAGGACATAAGGATCACATGGTTCTGGGGTCTTCTCTGAGGGGACATAATGATCACATGGTTCTGGGGTCTGAGGGGTCATAATGATCACATGGTTCTGGGGTCTTCTTTGAGAGGACATAATGATCACATGGTTCTGGGGTCTGAGGGGACATAATGATCACATGGTTCTGGGGTCTGAGGGGTCATAATGATCACATGGTTCTGGGGTCTTCTTTGAGAGGACATAATGATCACATGGTTCTGGGGTCTGAGGGGACATAATGATCACATGGTTCTGGGGTCTGAGGGGTCATAATGATCACATGGTTCTGGGGTCTTCTCTGAGGGGACATAAGGATCAAATGGTTCTGGGGTCTTCTCTGAGAGGACATAATGATCACATGGTTCTGGTGTCTTCTTTGAGAGGACATAATGATCACATGGTTCTGGTGTCTTCTCTGAGAGGACATAATGATCACATGGTTCTGGTGTCTTCTCTGAGAGAACATAATGATCACATGGTTCTGGTGTCTTCTCTGAGGAGACATAAGGATCACATGGTTCTGGTGTCTTCTCTGAGGGGACATAATGATCACATGGTTCTGGTGTCTTCTCTGAGAGAACATAATGATCATCACATGGTTCTGGTGTCTTCTCTGAGGGGACATAATGATCACATGGTTCTGGTGTCTTCTTTGAGAGGACATAATGATCACATGGTTCTGGTGTCTTCTCTGAGAGGACATAATGATCACATGGTTCTGGTGTCTTCTCTGAGGGGACATAATGATCACATGGTTCTGGTGTCTTCTTTGAGAGGACATAATGATCACATGGTTCTGGTGTCTTCTCTGAGAGGACATAATGATCACATGGTTCTGGTGTCTTCTCTGAGAGAACATAATGATCACATGGTTCTGGTGTCTTCTCTGAGGAGACATAAGGATCACATGGTTCTGGTGTCTTCTCTGAGGGGACATAATGATCACATGGTTCTGGTGTCTTCTCTGAGGGGACATAATGATCACATGGTTCTGGTGTCTTCTCTGAGGGGACATAATGATCACATGGTTCTGGTGTCTTCTCTGAGAGAACATAATGATCACATGGTTCTGGTGTCTTCTCTGAGGACATAATGATCACATGGTTCTGGTGTCTTCTCTGAGGACATAATGATCACATGGTTCTGGTGTCTTCTCTGAGAGAACATAATGATCACATGGTTCTGGTGGCTTCTCTAAGAGAACATAATGATCACATGGTTCTGGTGTCTTCTCTGAGCGGACATAAGGATCACATGGCTCTGGAGTCTTCTCTGAGGAGACATAATGATCACATGGTTCTGGTGTCTTATCTGAGGGGACATAAGGATCACATGGTTCTGGTGTCTTCTCTGAGGGGACATAAGGATCACATGGTTCTGGTGTCTTCTCTGAGGGGTAAATAATGATCACATGGCTCTGGGGTCTTCTCTGAGGAGACATAATGATCACATGGTTCTGGTGTCTTCTCTGAGGGGACATAAGGATCACATGGTTCTGGTGTCTTCTTTGAGGGGACATAAGGATCACATGGTTCTGGGGTCTTCTCTGAGAGGACATAAGGGTCACATGGTTCTGGTGTCTTCTCTGAGAGAACATAAGGATCACATGGTTCTGGTGTCTTCTCTGAGAGGACATAATGATCACATGGTTCTGGTGTCTTCTCTGAGGGGACATAAGGATCACATGGTTCTGGTGTCTTTTCTGAGAGGACATAATGATCACATGGTTCTGGTGTCTTCTCTGAGGGGACATAATGATCACATGGTTCTGGTGTCTTCTCTGAGGGGACATAAGGATCACATGGTTCTGGTGTCTTTTCTGAGAGAACATAAGGATCACATGGTTCTGGTGTCTTTTCTGAGAGAACATAAGGATCACATGGTTCTGGTGTCTTCTCTGAGGGGACATAAGGATCACATGGTTCTGGTGTCTTTTCTGAGAGAACATAAGGATCACATGGTTCTGGTGTCTTCTCTGAGAGGACATAAGGATCACATGGTTCTGGTGTCTTCTCTGAGGAGACATAATGATCACATGGTTCTGGGTTCTTCTCTGAGAGGACATAATGATCACATGGTTCTGGTGTCTTCTCTGAGAGGACATAAGGATCACATGGTTCTGGTGTCTTCTCTGAGGGGACATAATGATCACATGGTTCTGGTGTCTTCTCTGAGGGGACATAATGATCACATGGTTCTGGTGTCTTCTCTGAGAGGACATAAGGATCACATGGTTCTGGTGTCTTCTCTGAGAGGACATAAGGATCACATGGTTCTGGGGTCTTCTCTGAGAGGACATAAGGATCACATGGTTCTGGTGTCTTCTCTGAGGGGACATAATGATCACATGGTTCTGGTGTCTTCTCTGAGAGGACATAAGGATCACATGGTTCTGGTGTCTTCTCTGAGGGGACATAAGGATCACATGATCTCAAGACAACACGGAGCTACTCAGTTGGGGTATAAGGGCTCCGTTACAGGTTTCATTGATAGTGTGGAGTTCACACACTTATAGCCAATACTAGTACCTGGGCCAACCGATAGTGCTTGGTCACTTATATACTGCATAGATACAATTTTTCTTTCCCAGGTCATAGTTGTTCGTTTGGGTATAACAGGTTTCATTGATGTAGAGGAGAGGAGCTGCTGGTGTCACTGGTGGAGAGGAGAGGAGCTGCTGGTGTCACTGGTGGAGAGGAGAGGAGCTGCTGGTGTCACTGGTGGAGAGGAGAGGAGCTGCTGGTGTCACTGGTGGAGAGGAGAGGAGCTGCTGGTGTCACTGGTGGAGAGGAGAGGAGCTGCTGGTGTCACTGGTGGAGAGGAGAGGAGCTGCTGGTGTCACTGGTGGAGAGGAGAGGAGCTGCTGGTGTCACTGGTGGAGAGGAGAGGAGCTGCTGGTGTCACTGGTGGAGAGGAGAGGAGCTGCTGGTGTCACTGGTGGAGAGGAGAGGAGCTGCTGGTGTCACTGGTGGAGAGGAGCTGCTGGTGTCACTGGTGGAGAGGAGAGGAGCTGCTGGTGTCACTGGTGGAGAGGAGCTGCTGGTGTCACTGGTGGAGAGGGGAGGAGCTGCTTGTGTCACTGGTGGAGATGAGCTGTTGGTGTCACTGGTGGAGAGGGGAGGAGCTGCTGGTGTCACTGGTGGAGAGGGGAGGAGCTGCTGGTGTCACTGGTGGAGAGGAGAGGAGCTGCTGGTGTCACTGGTGGAGAGGAGCTGCTGGTGTCACTGGTGGAGAGGAGATGAGCTGTTGGTGTCACTGGTGGAGAGGAGAGGAGCTGCTGGTGTCACTGGTGGAGAGGAGAGGAGCTGCTGGTGTCACTGGTGGAGAGGAGCTGCTGGTGTCACTGGTGGAGAGGAGAGGAGCTGCTGGTGTCACTGGTGGAGAGGAGAGGAGCTGCTGGTGTCACTGGTGGAGAGGGGAGGAGCTGCTGGTGTCACTGGTGGAGAGGGGAGGAGCTGCTGGTGTCACTGGTGGAGAGGGGAGGAGCTGGTGGTGTCACTGGTGGAGAAGGGAGGAGCTGCTGGTGTCACTGGTGGAGAGGGAAGAAGCTGCTGGTGTCACTGGTGGAGAGGACAGGAGCTGCTGGTGTCACTGGTGGAGAGGGGAGGAGCTGCTGGTGTCACTGGAGGAGAGGGGAGGAGCTGTTGGTGTCAGTGGTGGAGAGGAGAGGAGCTGCTGGTGTCACTGGTGGAGAGAGGAGGAGCTGTTGGTGTCACTGGTGGAGAGAGGAGGAGCTGTTGGTGTCATTAGAGGAGAGGGGAGGAGCTGTTGGTGTCAGTGGTGGAGAGGGGAGGAGCTGCTGGTGTTACTGGTGGAGAGGAGAGGAGCTGCTGGTGGAGAGGAGAGGAGCTGCTGGTGTCACTGGAGGAGAGGGGAGGAGCTGCTGGTGTCACTGGGGGAGAGGGGAGGAGCTGCTGGTGTCACTAGTGAAGAGAGGAGGAGCTGCTGGTGGAGAGGGGAGGAGCTGCTGGTGTCACTGGTGGAGAGAGGAGGAGCTGCTGGTGTCACTTGTGGAGAGAGGAGGAGCTGCTGGTGTCACTGGTGGAGAGAGGAGGAGCTGCTGGTGTCACTGGTGGAGAGGAGAGGAGCTGCTGGTGTCACTGGTGGAGAGGAGCTGCTGGTGTCACTGGTGGAAAGAGGAGGAGCTGCTGGTGTCACTGGTGGAGAGAGGAGGAGCTGCTGGTGTCACTGGTGGAGAGGGGAGGAGCTGCTGGTGTCACTGGTGGAGAGGGGAGGAGCTGCTGGTGTCACTGGTGGAAAGGGGAGGAGCTGCTGGTGTCACTGGTGGAGAGGGGAGGAGCTGCTGGTGGAGAGGGGAGAAGCTGCTGGTGTCACTGGTGGAGAGGAGCTGCAGGTGTCACTGGTGGAGAGGGGAGGAGCTGCTGGTGTCACTGGTGGAGAGGGGAGGAGCTTCTGGTGGAGAGGAGAGGAGCTGCTGGTGTCACTGGTGGAGAGGGGAGGAGCTGCTGGTGTCACTGGTGGAGAGGGGAAGAGCTTCTGGTGGAGAGGAGAGGAGCTGCTGGTGTCACTGGTGGAGAGGGGAGGAGCTGCTGGTGTGACTGGTGGAGAGGGGAGGAGCTGCTGGTGTGACTGGTGGAGAGGGGAGGAGCTGCTGGGGTCACTGTTAATGTTAATGTGATGTTGTAATGTTCTGCGGTGGCTCAGTTATCCTGCTTGAACCAGTTGCTCTGCCAACAAGGACAGGATAAATGTGACCTGCAGGCGAGGAGGGGCGGTTCGTTAATAATGGAGGACACGGAAATGGTTTGTTAATTGATTAGCGGTCAGAAGGATCCGCCAAGAAACAGAGTGACATGTTAGTATAGAGCGAGTCCATCAGTGCATGTGACCTGCGAGAATTATCATGTAATGTAGTTCATAAGGTTGAAAAAAGACCAGAGTCCATCAAGTGCAACCTATGTGACCTAATACTTCTTTCGGAATTATCATGTGACCTCATACTTCTACCGGAATTATCATGTGACCTCATACTTCTTTCGGAATTATCATGTGACCTCATACTTCTTTCGGAATTATCATGTGACCTCATACTTCTACCGGAATTATCATGTGACCTCATACTTCTACCGGAATTATCATGTGACCTCATACTTCTACCGGAATTATCATGTGACCTCATACTTCTACCGGAATTATCATGTGACCTCATACTTCTACCGGAATTATCATGTGACCTCATACTTCTACCGGAATTATCATGTGACCTCATACTTCTACCGGAATTATCATGTGACCTCATACTTCTACCGGAATTATCATGTGACCTCATACTTCTACCGGAATTATCATGTGACCTCATACTTCTACCGGAATTATCATGTGACCTAATACTTCTTTCGGAATTATCATGTGACCTCATACTTCTACCGGAATTATCATGTGACCTCATACTTCTACCGGAATTATCATGTGACCTCATACTTCTACCGGAATTATCATGTGACCTCATACTTCTACCGGAATTATCATGTGACCTCATACTTCTACCGGAATTATCATGTGACCTCATACTTCTACCGGAATTATCATGTGACCTCATACTTTTATGGGAGTTATCATGTGACCTTATACTTCTACCGGAGTTATCATGTGACCTCATACTTCTACTGGAATTATCATGTGACCTCATACTTCTACAAGAGTTATCATGTGACCTTATACTTCTAAAGGAGTTATCATGTGACCTCATACTTCTATGGGAGTTATCATGTGACCTCATACTTCTACGGGAGTTATCATGTGACCTCATACTTCTACAGGAGTTATCATGTGACCTCATACTTCTACAGGAGTTATCATGTGACCTCATACTTCTACAGGAGTTATCATGTGACCTCATACTTCTATGGGAGTTATCATGTGACCTCATACTTCTACAGGAGTTATCATGTGACCTCATACTTCTACAGGAGTTATCATGTGACCTCATACTTCTATGGGAGTTATCATGTGACCTCATACTTCTACGGGAGTTATCATGTGACCTCATACTTCTATGGGAGTTATCATGTGACCTTATACTTCTACAGGAATTGTCATGTGACCTCATACTTCTACGAGAGTTATCATGTTACATAAACTTCTACAGGAGTTATCATGTGGGGTCTAATTATTGGGATGGACTGTACACATCTCCAACCATTACCTTCAATGTTCACCCACCCTCAAAGTTCTGGACTCGTCACCTTGTTTATAGATGCAACAAGCACAAAAGTCATTGGGATTATAACATAAGACTCCAGTCGGTGGCGGCTGCCTTATTTTGTCACCTGTTCTGTTCACATGTCCTCCGGGTGCCAAGCTGAAGAGTCAATCATTAACCCAGAGCAACAGCAAGAGCAGAAATGCCACAGCTGAAAGGGGACAGTATCAGAGGAGAAGAGCCACCTCTAAACATGAAACTACTGACCCTGGGAGGAGCCACCTCTATACATGGAACCACTGGCCCTGAGAGGAGCCACCTCTATACATGGAACCACTGGCCCTGAGAGGAGCCACCTCTATACATGGAACCACTGGCCCTGAGAGGAGCCACCTCTATACATGGAACCACTGGCCCTGAGAGGAGCCACCTCTATACATGGAACCACTGGCCCTGAACGGAGCCACCTCTATACATGCAACCACCGGCCCTGAGAAGAGCCACCTCTATTCACTGAGCCACAATTTACTTGACAATAGACTCCTTCACAGATAGAACCACAACATCTGCATCTGGTCTGGTTCTACATCATTTTTGGAAGTCTGTTTAATTCTCTACTGTCTCATTCCAATAAAATTAAAGGGTAGCTCCCACCATCCTATTTTTTTTTTTTGCTAGAACTTACCTCAAGTTTGGCTGGGGCCACATAACGTCCATGTGTTTGGTAGGATGTATAGTCATTCATGGAGTGGTAGGAGCCACGTGTCGCAAAAACATCCATGTACCCTCGAGACCTTCTTCTGCATAGCATGACCGACTGAGGAGAAGACAGAGTAAACAGGGGACAAGTGAATGTAGGAGGGACAACAGGAGCCATGAGACGACCTCTGGAGAACCAGAACTGATGAATGATGACAACATGGACTTTAGTCCTTTACTCATCATTTATGGTGGTAACTGGGCTAATGCTCTTCATAGGTCACGATGGTCCCATCCCTCAGTCACAGTCAAAGTTAAATTATGTAGATTGGGGATTAAACTCACCATGATCAAAAGGAAAACAATGGCAACCAGCAGGATGACAGCAGCAAGAACCAGAAGAGCGATTCCCCACCCAGGGACTGTGGATGATGGGGTGGCACTTGATGATATTGGAGAGGAACTGACTGTAAAGACGAGAACCATAGTCACATCCTGATAATATTGGTATATTTTATGTAGCCCTACAGTTGAGACCCATAATTCTTACCTTGTGAACTGCCTACTTGGAGTCCACTGATCGTGTTTTCGTTTTTGGACAGCGCATTATCTAGGATTGTTTGGGCCTCTGCTGCACTTTGAGACCCTGTAAATTCCACTCTAGTGTCGGCGATCACAGATCCAGGGCTGATAGGAGAAAACATTATATTACTTGCCAAAGAAGGAAAACACTGTATAAGGAAGCATCGTGAACACTATGGGTGGCCACTCACTGGTGGCTGAAGGCCAGACTGTGCCATGGTATTTAGCCTGTTGGTCATCAATAATGTGATGGCCTCCATTGTCTTCACCATAGTGTAAAGAGTTTCTCACGGTACTCACCTGAAAGTCAGAATGAATACTCCAGCATATGTCTTATTGGTGGAGCAGGTGGAACAGTTATAGACATCATTGAACTGCAGGAGACAAAAGTATCAAAATCTGTATAATAATAAGCAAAAAAAAAAAGCGTTTAACCAATACCACTACAAGGCTACTTACCGCTTGTTTAATTCTAGCCTCCAGGGTCTTAAAAGGTTCAGTGGTGGGGTCAGTCAGGAAGACGGAGTAATCAACATTGATAATATGCATTTGTATGTAGATGTTCGTAATTGCTGGTTGGGTAGATGCTGTCGTTGTGGTGTGTTCAGTGGCTTTGACACTTGCGGTTGAGTTGCTGTGAGGACTTGTTGTGGGTCCTGTTTCATTTTGGTGTGTTTTAGTATTTGGGCTTGTTGTGGTTACTGTAACAATAGTACCTCCAGTTGTATTGGGTGTGGTATTCTGAGGACTAATTGTGGTGAGTACTGTAATAATGGTACCTCCAGTGGTATTGGCTGTGGTATTCTGAGGACTAGTTATGGTGAGTACAGTAATAATGGTACCTCCAGTTGTTTTGGCTGTGGTATTCTGAGGACTAGTTGTGGTGAGTACAGTAGCACTGGTACCTCCAGTTGTATTGGCTGTGGTATTCTGAGGACTGGCTGTGGTAAGTACAGTAACAATAGTACCTCCAGTTGTATTGGCTGTGGTATTCTGAGGACTGGTTGTGGTGAGTACAGTAGCACTGGTACCTCCAGTTGCATTGGCTGTGGTATTCTGAGGACTGGTTGTGGTGTGCACAGTAACAATAGAACCTCCAGTTGTATTGGCTGTGGTATTCTGAGGACTGGTTGTGGTGGGCACAGTAACAATAGTACCTCCAGTTGTATTGGCTGTGGTATTCTGAGGACTAATTGTGGTGGGGACAGTAACAATAGTACCAACAGTTGTATTGGCTGTGGTATTCTGAGGACTGGTTGTGGTGGGTACAGTAACAATAGTACCTCCAGTTGTATTGGCTGTGGTATTCTGAGGACTGGTTGTGGTGGGTACAGTAACAATAGTACCTCCAGTTGTATTGGCTGTGGTATTCTGAGGACTGGCTGTGGTGAGTACAGTAACAATAGTGCCTCCAGTTGTATTGGCTGTGGTATTCTGAGGACTAGTTGTGGTGAGTACAGTAAAAATAGTACCTCCAGTTGTATTGGCTGTGGTATTCTGAGGACTGACTGTGGTGAGTATAGTAACAATAGTACCTCCAGTTGTATTGGCTGTGGTATTCTGAGGACTGGTTGTGGTGGGTAGAGTAACAATTGTTCCTCCAGTTGTATTGGCTGTGGTATTCTGAGGACTGGTTGTGGTGAGTACAGTAGCACTGGTACCACCAGTTGTATTGGCTGTGGTATTATGAGGACTGGTTGTGGTGAGTACAGTAGCACTGGTACCTCCAGTTGTATTGGCTGTGGTATTATGAGGACTGGTTGTGGTGAGTACAGTAACAATAGTACCTCCAGTTATATTGGCTGTGGTATTCTGAGGACTGATTGTGGCAAGTACAGTAACAATAGTACCTCCAGTTGTATTGGCTGTGGTATTATGAGGACTGGTTATGGTGGGTACTGTAACAATAGTACCTCCAGTTGTATTGGTTGTGGTATTATGAGGACTGGTTGTGGTGAGTACAGTAATAATAGTACCTCCAGTTGTATTGGCTGTGGTATTATGAGGACTGGTTGTGGTGAGTACAGTAATAATAGTACTTCCAGTTGTATTGGCTGTGATATTCTGAGAACTGGTTGTAGTGAGTACAGTAGCACTGGTACCACCAGTTGTATTGGCTGTGGTATTCTGAGGACCGGATGTGGTGAGTACTGTTGTATTTTGACCTGCTGTTGTTGTAACATTGCGTGCAGTGGTTACTGTGACATTGTCTGGTGTTGTTACAACTGTTGCATTTTGAAGACCCGTTGTGATTGGTTGTGTTGTACTTCCATCTGATTGTGCGTTTGTATCTGAAATAGAGATAAATACATTAAACCACTCATCTTTGTGCCCTTCTTTGGTTCCTGTTTCCCATATTTCCTGTGGATATTTGGGTGACACCTCAATGATGACCACTTTGTCCTGTATAAGCAGATCCTGATGTGATGGATCTCATCTCTAGGTGTCTCCCCGTTGGGTACTTGGATTTGGTCCATTCATAGATAACGATGGGCAGGAAGTGACCCAAAACACGGTACCAACCAGATCCCTCCTTCTCTTGCCTATGCTGAAACATCTGTTTATGTCCGAACTTCACACCCCAAGTTCTGGACAATTAACCTCTAACATCAATAACCCTCTACAGAGCTTTTTGGCCATGTGGAACTTTCTCTATGTTTATACATAAAACATTAAATGGAGTCTCTTCTCTCCCACGTCTTTCAACTTCTCCTTTCTCCTTCTTTCAGTACATGTCACTGGTTTAAGATGTAGGAGCTGGTGCCAAAAACACATGTGTTTGGTCAGAATTCACTTGGAGTAGGAGAATGACAGAAGAAAGACTAGTCGGAGACCATGACCAGAGAACGAGACTGTGGAGGGAGAACAGACCGGACCATGACCAGAGAACGAGATTGTGGAGAGAGAACAGATCTGACCATTACCACAGAACAAGACTGTGCAGAAAGAACAGGCCTGACTATGACCAGAAAACGAGACTGTGGAGAGAGAACAGACCTGACCATGACTAGAGAACGAGACTGTAGAGAGAGAACAGACCTAAACATAGAGGAAGGACAAGACTGTGGAGAGAGAACAGACCTGAGCATAGAGGAAGGACAAGACTGTGGAGAGCCAACTGACCTGACCATGACCAGAGGATGAGACTGTGGAGAGAGAACAGACCAGACCATGGAGAGAGAACAAGACTGTGGAGAATGAACAGACCTGACCATGGAGAGAGAACAAGACTTTGGAGAGAAAACAGACCTGACGATGGAGGAAGGATGAGACTGTGGAGAGAGAACAGACCTGACCATGGAGTGAGGACGATACTGTGGAGAGGCAACAGACCTGACCATGGTGGGAGGACAAGACTGTAGAGAGAGAAAACAGACCTGACCATGACCAGAGGACAAGACTGTGGAGAGAGAACAGACCTTACCATAGAGGAAGGACAAGACTGTGGAGAGACAACAGACCTCAACATGGAGGAAGGACAAGACTGTGGAGAGAGAACAGACCTGACCATGGAGAGAGAACAGACCTGACCATGGAGAGAGAACAAGACTGTGGAGAGAGAACAGACCTGACCATGGAGTGAGGACGGTAATGTAGAGAGGCAACAGACCTGACCATGGTGGGAGGACAAATTGGAGAGAGAGAGAAAACAGACCTGACCCTGGCGAGAGGACAAGACTGTGGAGAGAGAACAGACATGAACATAGAGGAAGGACAAGACTGTGGAGAGCCAACTGACCTGACCATGACCAGAGGATGAGACTGTGGAGAGAGAACAGACCGGACCATGGAGAGAGAACGAGACTGTGGAGAGAGAACAAACCGGACCATGGAGAGAGAACGAGACTGTGGAGAGAGAACAGACCTGACCATGGAGGAAGGACAAGACTGTGTAGAGCCAACTGACCTGACCATGACCAGAGGACAAGACTGTGGAGAATGAACAGACCTGACCATGGAGAGAGAACGAGACTTTGGAGAGAAAACAGACCTGACCATGGAGGAAGGATGAGACTGTGGAGAGAGAACAGACCTGACCATGGAGTGAGGACGATACTGTGGAGAGGCAACAGACCTGACCATGGTGGGAGGACAAGACTGTAGAGAGAGAAAACAGACCTGACCATGACCAGAGGACAAGACTGTGGAGAGAGAGAACAGACCTGACCATGGAGAGAGAACAAGACTGTGGAGAGAGAACAGACCTGACCGTGGAGTAAGGACAAGACCGTGGAGAGCCAACTGAGCTGACCATGACCAGAGGACGAGACTGTGGAGAGACAACAGACCTCAACATGGAGGAAGGACAAGACTGTGGAGAGAGAACAAGACTGTGGAGAGAGAACAGACCTGACCATGAAGTGAGGACGATAATGTGGAGAGACAACAGACCTGACCCTGGCGAGAGGACAAGACTGTGGAGAGATAACAGACCTTACCATGACCAGAGAACGAGACTGTGGAGAGAGAAAACATACCTGACTATGACCAGAGGACAAGACTGTGGAGAGCCAACTGACCTGACTATGACCAGAGGACAAGACTGTAGAGAGACAATGGACCTGACCATGGAGGGAGGTTGAGACTGTAGAGAGAGAGAGAGAGAACAGACCTGACCAGAAATGAGGACAACACTGTGGAGAGAGAAAAAGACCTGACCATGGAGGAAGCATGAGACTGTGTAGAGAGAAGAGACCACGGAGGGAGGATGAGACTGTGGAGAGAACAGACCACTGAGGGAGGATGAGACTGGAGAGAGAACAGACCACGGAGAGAGAATGAGGCTATGGAGAGAGAAGAGACCACGGAGGGAGGATAAGACTGGAGAGAGAACAGACCACGGAGAGAGAATGAGACTATGGAAAGAGAAGAGACTACTGAGGGAGGATGAGACTGTGGAGAGAACAGACCACTGAGGGAGGATGAGACTGGAGAGAGAACAGACCACGGAGAGAGAATGAGACTGTGGAGAGAACAGACCACAGAGAGAGGATAAGACTGTGACAGATATAATCCAACATTACAACTCCCATCATGTGACAGATCTCATCCGACATTACAACTCCCATCATGTGACAGATCTCATCCAACATTACAACTCCCATCATGTGACAGATCTCATCCGACATTACAACTCCCATCATGTGACAGATCTCATCCCACATTACAACTCCCATCATGTGACAGATCTCATCCCACATTACAACTCCCATCATGTGACAGATCTCATCCGACATTACAACTCCCATCATGTGACAGATCTCATCCCACATTACAACTCCCATCATGTGACAGATCTCATCCAACATTACAACTCCCATCATGGGACAGATCTCATCCCACATTACAACTCCCATCATGTGACAGATCTCATCCGACATTACAACTCCCATCATTTGACAGATCTCATCCAACATTACAACTCCCATCATGTGACAGATCTCATCCAACATTACAACTCCCATCATGGGACATATCTCATACAACATTACAACTCCCATCATGTGACAGATCTCATCCCACATTACAAATCCCATCATGTGACAGATCTCATCCGACATTACAACTCCCATCATGTGACAAATCTCATCCCACATTACAACTCCCATCATGTGACAGATCTCATCCCACATTACAAATCCCATCATGTGACAGATCTCATCCGACATTACAACTCCCATCATGTGACAGATCTCATCCGACATTACAACTCCCATCATGTGACAGATCTCATCCCACATTACAAATCCCATCATGTGACAGATCTCATCCGACATTACAACTCCCATCATGTGACAGATCTCATCCGACATTACAACTCCCATCATGTGACAGATCTCATCCCACATTGCAACTCCCATCATGTGACAAATCTCATCCCACATTACAACTCCCATCATGTGACAGATCTCATCCGACATTACAACTCCCATCATGTGACAGATCTCATCCGACATTACAACTCCCATCATGTGACAGATCTCATCCGACATTACAACTCCCATCATGTGACAGATCTCATCCCACATTACAACTCCCATCATGTGACAGATCTCAGGCAGGTATGTACTAGGTTGGGGTGAGCAGGCAGAAGAGAATGCATGGCCCCTGTGGGGGGCGCACCATGCCAAGACCACTGTGAAGTATTTACTGGTCGGCTACTGTCATGGTTCAGCCATCTCCCCCCCATCTCAGCCTCCTTTACAGTGCTGGAGTGCCCCCTCTGCTACACCTGGAGGAGTGCAGGCCCATAACAAGTGCCTCCAGGACAGGACAGGACCCCACTATCTACATCCAGGACTGTGTCCTCCAGTCTAATCTCTATACAAGTGCCTCCAGCACAGGACCCCACTATCTACATCCAGGACTGTGTCCTCCAGTCTGATCTCTATACAAGTGCCTCCAGCACAGGACCCCACTATCTACATCCAGGACTGATCTCTATACAAGTGCCTCCAGCACAGGACCCCACTATCTACATCCAGGACTGTGTCCTCCAGTCTGATCTCTATACAAGTGCCTCCAGCACAGGACCCCACTATCTACATCCAGGACTGATCTCTATACAAGTGCCTCCAGCACAGGACCCCACTATCTACATCCAGGACTGTGTCCTCCAGTCTGATCTCTATACAAGTGCCTCCAGCATAGGACCCCACTATCTACATCCAGGACTGATCTCTATACAAGTGCCTCCAGCACAGGACCCCACTATCTACATCCAGGACTATGTCCTCCAGTCTGATCTCTATACAAGTGCCTCCAGCACAGGACCCCACTATCTACATCCAGGACTGATCTCTATACAAGTGCCTCCAGCACAGGACCCCACTATCTACATCCAGGACTGTGTCCTCCAGTCTAATCTCTATACAAGTGCCTCCAGCATAGGACCCCACTATCTACATCCAGGACTGATCTCTATACAAGTGCCTCCAGCACAGGACCCCACTATCTACATCCAGGACTGATCTCTATACAAGTGCCTCCAGCACAGGACCCCATTATCTACATCCAGGACTGTGTCCTCCAGTCTGATCTCTATACAAGTGCCTCCAGGACAGGACCGGACCCCACTATCTACATCCAGGACTGTGTCCTCCAGTCTGATCTCTATACAAGTGCCTCCAGGACAGGACCCCACTATCTACATCCAGGACTGTGTCCTCCAGTCTGATCTCTATACAAGTGCCTCCAGCACAGGACCCCATTATCTACATCCAGGACTGTGTCCTCCAGTCTGATCTCTATACAAGTGCCTCCAGGACAGGACCGGACCCCACTATCTACATCCAGGACTGTGTCCTCCAGTCTGATCTCTATACAAGTGTCTCCAGGACAGGACCCCACTATCTACATCCAGGACTGTGTCCTCCAGCCTGATCTCTATACAAGCGCCTACAGCACAGTACAGGGCCCCACTATCTACATCCAGGACTGTGTCCTCCAGTCTGATCTCTATACAAGTGCCTCCAGGACAGGACAGGGCCCCACTATCTACATCCAGGACTGTGTCCTCCAGTCTGATCTCTATACAAGTGCCTCCAGGACAGGACCCCACTATCTACATCCAGGACTATGTCCTCCAGTCTGATCTCTATACAAGTGCCGACAGGACAGGACCCCACTATCTACATCCAGGACTATGTCCTCCAGTCTGATCTCTATACAAGTGCCTCCAGGACAGTACAGCACCCCACTATCTACATCCAGGACTGTGTCCTCCAGCCTGATCTCTATACAAGTGCCTCCAGCACAGGACCCCACTATCTACATCCAGGACTGTGTCCTCCAGCCTGATCTCTATACAAGTGCCTCCAGGACAGGACCCCACTATCTACATCCAGGACTATGTCCTCCAGTCTGATCTCTATACAAGTGCCTCCAGGACAGTACAGGACCCCACTATCTACATCCAGGACTGTGTCCTCCAGTCTGATCTCTATACAAGCGCCTCCAGTACAGGACAGGACCCCACTATCTACATCCAGGACTGTGTCCTCCAGCCTGATCTCTAGAGGACCCCACTATCTACATCCAGGACTGTGTCCTCTAGTGTTATCTCTATACAAGTGCCTCCAGTACAGGACAGGACCCCACTATCTACATCCAGGACTGTGTCCTCCAGCCTGCTCTCTATACAAGTGCCTCTAGCACAGTACAGGACCCCACTATCTACATCCAGGACTGTGTCCTCCAGTGTTATCTCTATACAAGTGCCTCCAGTACAGGACCCCACTATCTACATCCAGGACTGTGTCCTCCAGTCTGATCTCTATACAAGCGCCTCCAGGACAGGACAGGCCCCCACTATCTACATCCAGGACTGTGTCCTCCAGCCTGATCTCTATACAAGTGCCTCCAGTACAGGACCCCACTATCTACATCCAGGACTGTGTCCTCCAGCCTGATCTCTATACAAGTGCCTCCAGGACAGTACAGGACCCCACTATCTACATCCGGGACTGTGTCCTCCAGCGTTATTTCTATACAAGTGCCTCCAGCACAGTACAGGACCCCACTATCTACATCCAGGACTGTGTCCTCCAGCCTGATCTCTATACAAGTGCCTCCAGGACAGGACAGGACCCCACTATCTACAGCCAGGACTGTGTCCTCCAGCGTTATTTCTATACAAGTGCCTCCAGCACAGTACAGGACCCCACTATCTACATCCAGGACTGTGTCCTCCAGCGTTATTTCTATACAAGTGCCTCCAGGACCGTACAGGGCCCCACTATCTACATCCAGGACTGTGTCCTCAGCCTGATCTCTATACAAGTGCCTCCAGCACAGGACCCCACTATCTACATCCAGGACTATGTCCTCCAGCCTGATCTCTATACAAGTGCCTCCAGCACAGTACTGGACCCCACTATCTCCATCCAGGACTGTGTCCTCCAGTCTGATCTCTATACAAGTGCCTCCAGCACAGGACCCCACTATCTACATCCAGGACTATGTCCTCCAGCCTGATCTCTATACAAGTGCCGACAGGACAGGACCCCACTATCTACATCCAGGACTGTGTCCTCCAGCCTGATCTCTATACAAGTGCCTCCAGCACAGTACAGGACCCCACTATCTACATCCAGGACTGTGTCCTCCAGCCTGATCTCTATACAAGTGCCTCCAGCACAGGACCCCACTATCTCCATCCAGGACTATGTCCTCCAGCCTGATCTCTATACAAGTGCCTCCAGCACAGGACAGGACCCCACTATCTACATCCAGGACTGTGTCCTCCAGCCTGATCTCTATACAAGTGCCTCCAGCACAGGACCCCACTATCTACATCCAGGACTATGTCCTCCAGCCTGATCTCTATACAAGTGCCTCAAGCACAGGACAGGACCCCACTATCTACATCCAGGACTGTGTCCTCCAGTCTGATCTCTATACAAGTGCCTCCAGGACAGGACCGGACCCCACTATCTACATCCAGGACTGTGTCCTCTGGCCTGATCTCTATACAAGTGCCTCCAGCACAGTACAGGACCCCACTATCTACATCCAGGACTGTGTCCTCCAATCTGATCTCTATACAAGTTCCTCCAGTACAGGACCCCACTATCTACATCCAGGACTGTGTCCTCCAATCTGATCTCTATACAAGTGCCTCAAGCACAGGACAGGACCCCACTATCTACGTCCAGGACTAAGTCCTCCAGTCTGATCTCTATACAAGTGCCTCCAGGACAGGACCCCACTATCTACATCCAGGACTGTGTCCTCCGGCCTGATCTCTATACAAGTGCCTCCAGCGCAGTACAGGACCCCACTATCTACATCCAGGACTGTGTCCTCCAGCCTGATCTCTATACAAGTGCCTCCAGCACAGGACCCCACTATCTACATCCAGGACTATGTCCTCCAGCCTGATCTCTATACAAGTGCCTCCAGGACAGTTCAGGACCCCACTATCTACATCCAGGATTGTGTCCTCCAGTGTTATCTCTATACAAGTACCTCCAGCACAGGACCCCACTATCTACATCCAGGACTGTTTCCTCCAGCCTGATCTCTATACAAGTGCCTCCAGCACAGTACAGGACCCCACTATCTACATCCAGGATTGTGTCCTCCAGTGTTATCTCTATACAAGTGCCTCCAGCACAGTACAGGACCCCACTATCTACATCCAGGACTGTGTCCTCCAGTGTTATCTCTATACAAGTGCCTCCAGGACAGGACCCCACTATCTACATCCAGGACTGTGTCCTCCGGCCTGATCTCTATACAAGTGCCTCCAGCACAGTACAGGACCCCACTATCTACATCCAGGACTGTGTCCTCCAATCTGATCTCTATACAAGTTCCTCCAGTACAGGACCCCACTATCTACATCCAGGACTGTGTCCTCCAATCTGATCTCTATACAAGTGCCTCAAGCACAGGACAGGACCCCACTATCTACATCCAGGACTGTGTCCTCCAGTGTTATCTCTATACAAGTGCCTCCAGCACAGTACAGGACCCCACTATCTACATCCAGGACTGTGTCCTCCAATCTGATCTCTATACAAGTGCCTCCAGGACAGGACCCCACTATCTACATCCAGGACTGTGTCCTCCGGCCTCATCTCTATACAAGTGCCTCCAGCACAGTACAGGACCCCACTATCTACATCCAGGACTGTGTCCTCCAGTGTTATCTCTATACAAGTGCCTCCAGCACAGTACAGGACCCCACTATCTACATCCAGGACTGTGTCCTCCAGTGTTATCTCTATACAAGTGCCTCCAGGACAGTACAGGACCCCACTATCTACATCTAGGACTGTGTTCTCCAGTCTGATCTCTATACAAGTGCCTCCAGCACAGGACCCCACTATCTACATCCAGGACTGTGTCCTCCAGTCTGATCTCTATACAAGTGCCTCCAGGACAGTACAGGACCCCACTATCTACATCTAGGACTGTGTTCTCCAGTCTGATCTCTATACAAGTGCCTCCAGCACAGTACAGGACCCCACTATCTACATCTAGGACTGTGTCCTCCAGCCTGATCTCTATACAAGTGCCTCCAGCACAGGACCCCACTATCTACATCCAGGACTGTGTCCTCCAGTCTGATCTCTATACACGTGCTGACAGGACAGTACAGGACCCCACTATCTACATCCAGGACTATGTCCTCCAGCCTGATCTTTATACAAGTGCCTCCAGGACAGGACCCCACTATCTACATCCAGGACTGTGTCCTCCAGTCTGATCTCTATACAAGTGCCTCCAGCACAGTACAGGACCCCACTATCTAAATCTAGGACTGTGTTCTCCAGTCTGATCTCTATACAAGTGCCTCCAGCACAGGACCCCACTATCTACATCCAGGACTGTGTCCTCCAGTCTGATCTCTATACACGTGCTGACAGGACAGTACAGGACCCCACTATCTACATCCAGGACTATGTCCTCCAGCCTGATCTTTATATAAGTGCCTCGAGCACAGGACAGGACCCCCACCTCACTATCTACAACTCATCCTTCAGTCCTAGCTAGGTCAAAGATGCGACCAGCCATTGGTCACAGGGGCATAAATCTCACTCCCATATGGAGTATGATGGCCCCACAGGGAACATCGAGAACTCTTGACTGGACAGTACAATGAGTACGACCTTATACCCCAATGAGAACTCTGCACCCTCCGGCCATCACATAACACTCATAATACTGTTGTCCATGTGGGAACCCTCAGACACTGGATGTGACTGCACCCCCTTCAGATACAAAACAAAATGTCCAGAGCGACTATCAGCAGAATGGACCATGAACAGCTACGTTCATATATCATTCCCTATAGTCACCAGGCGTGCAGCGTCTTCATGTGACCAGACTGCTCTACAGACGTCAGATAGGTGCTAGATCCAACATTTTACCTCCTATCAGAAGAAGGAAATCATCCGTAAAGACCCCCCATAACCCCCCATAACTGTACAGGACCCCTCTATATATACAGGACCCCATAACCCCTCTGTACAGGACCCCTCTATGTATACAGGACCCCTCTATATATATAGGACCCCATAACCCCTCTGTACAGGACCCCTCGGTATATACAGGACCCTATAACCCCTCTGTACAGGACCCCTCTGTATATACAGGACCCCATAACCCCTCTGTACAGGACCCCTCGGTATATACAGGACCCCATAACCCCTCTGTACAGGACCCCTCTGTATATACAGGACCCTATAACCCCTCTGTACAGGACCCCTCTGTATATACAGAACCCTATAACCCCTCTGTACAGGACCCCTCTGTATATACAGGACCCCATAACCCCTCTGTACAGGACCCCTCTGTATATACAGAACCCTATAACCCCTCTGTACAGGACCCCTCTGTATATACAGGACCCCATAACCCCTCTGTACAGGACCCCTCTGTATATACAGGACCCCATAACCCCTCTGTACAGGACCCCTCTGTATATACAGAACCCTATAACCCCTCTGTACAGGACCCCTCTGTATATACAGGACCCCATAACCCCTCTGTACAGGACCCCTCTATATATACAGGACCCTATAACCCCTCTGTATAGGACCCCTCTGTATATACAGGACCCCATAACCCCTCTGTACAGGACCCCATAACCCCTCTGTACAGGACCCCTCTGTATATACAGGACCCTATAACCCCTCTGTACAGGACCCCTCTGTATATACAGGACCCCATAACCCCTCTGTACAGGACCCCTCTATATATACAGGACCCTATAACCCCTCTGTATAGGACCCCTCTGTATATACAGGACCCCATAACCCCTCTGTACAGGACCCCATAACCCCTCTGTACAGGACCCCTCTGTATATACAGGACCCTATAACCCCTCTGTACAGGACCCCTCTGTATATACAGGACCCCATAACCCCTCTGTACAGGACCCCTCTATATATACAGGACCCCATAACCCCTCTGTACAGGACCCCATAACCCCTCTGTACAGGACCCCTCTGTATATACAGGACCCCATAACCCCTCTGTACAGGACCCCTCTGTATATACAGGACCCCATAACCCCTCTGTACAGGACCCCTCTATATATACAGGACCCCATAACCCCTCTGTACAGGACCCCATAACCCCTCTGTACAGGACCCATCTGTATATACAGGACCCTATAACCCCTCTGTACAGGACCCCTCTATATACACAGGACCCCATGACCCCTCTGTACAGGACCCCTCTGTATATACAGGACCCCATAACCCCTCTGTACAGGACCCCTCTATATATACAGGACCCCATAACCCCTCTGTACAGGACCCCTCTGTATATACAGGACCCCATGACCCCTCTGTACAGGACCCCTCTGTATATACAGGACCCTATAACCCCTCTGTACAGGACCCCTCTGTATATACAGGACCCTATAACCCCTCTGTACAGGACCCCTCTGTATATACAGGACCCCATGACCCCTCTGTACAGGACCCCTCTGTATATACAGGACCCTATAACCCCTCTGTACAGGACCCCTCTGTATATACAGGACCCTATAACCCCTCTGTACAGGACTTCTCTGTATATACAGGACCCCATAACCCCTCTGTACAGGACCCCTCTGTATATACAGGACCCTATAACCCCTCTGTACAGGACCCCTCTGTATATACAGGACCCTATAACCCCTCTGTACAGGACCCCTCTGTATATA
Source organism: Hyla sarda (assembly GCF_029499605.1). Taxonomy (NCBI): domain Eukaryota; kingdom Metazoa; phylum Chordata; class Amphibia; order Anura; family Hylidae; genus Hyla; species Hyla sarda. Next base: position 76,056 of record NW_026610499.1, on the reverse strand, counting down.
CGGGACCCTATAACCCCTCTGTACAGGACCCCTCTGTATATACAGGACCCTATAACCCCTCTGTACAGGACCCCTCTGTATATACAGGACCCCATAACCCCTCTGTACAGGACCCCTCTATATATACAGGACCCTATAACCCCTCTGTACAGGACCCCTCTGTATATACAGGACCCCATAACCCCTCTGTACAGGACCCCTCGGTATATACAGGACCCCATAACCCCTCTGTACAGGACCCCTCGGTATATACAGGACCCTATAACCCCTCTGTACAGGACCCCTCTATATATATATATATATATATATACACAGAACCCTATAACCCCTCTGTACAGGACCCCTCTGTATATATAGGACCCCATAACCCCTCTGTACAGGACCCCTCTGTATATACAGAACCCTATAACCCCTCTGTACAGGACCCCTCTGTATATACAGGACCCCATAACCCCTCTGTACAGGACCCCTCTGTATATACAGGACCCCATAACCCCTCTGTACAGGACCCCTCTGTATATACAGGACCCCATAACCCCTCTGTACAGGACTTCTCTGTATATACAGGACCCCATAACCCCTCTGTACAGGACCCCTCTGTATATACAGGACCCCATAACCCCTCTGTACAGGACCCCTCTGTATATACAGAACCCTATAACCCCTCTGTACAGGACCCCTCTGTATATACAGGACCCCATAACCCCTCTGTACAGGACCCCTCTGTATATACAGGACCCTATAACCCCTCTGTACAGGACCCCTCTATATATATAGGACCCCATAACCCCTCTGTACAGGACCCCTCTGTATATACAGGACCCCATGACCCCTCTATACAGGACCCCTCTGTATATACAGGACCCCATAACCCCTCTGTACAGGACCCCTCTATATATACAGGACCCCATAACCCCTCTGTACAGGACCCCTCTGTATATACAGGACCCCATAACCCCTCTGTACAGGACCCCTCTATATACACAGGACCCTATAACCCCTCTGTATAGGACCCCTCTGTATATACAGGACCCTATAACCCCTCTGTACAGGACCCCTCTGTATATACAGGACCCTATAACCCCTCTGTACAGGACCCCTCTGTATATACAGGACCCTATAACCCCTCTGTACAGGACCCCTCTGTATATACAGGACCCTATAACCCCTCTGTACAGGACCCCTCTGTATATACAGGACCCTATAACCCCTCTGTACAGGACCCCTCTGTATATACAGGACCCTATAACCCCTCTGTACAGGACCCCTCTGTATATACAGGACCCCATAACCCCTCTGTACAGGACCCCTCTGTATATACAGGACCCCATGAGCCCTCTGTACAGGACCCCTCTGTATATACAGGACCCTATAACCCCTCTGTACAGGACCCCTCTGTATATACAGGACCCTATAACCCCTCTGTACAGGACCCCTCTGTATATACAGGACCCTATAACCCCTCTGTACAGGACCCCTCTGTATATACAGGACCCTATAACCCCTCTGTACAGGACCCCTCGGTATATACAGGACCCCATAACCCCTCTGTACAGGACCCCTCTGTATATACAGGACCCTATAACCCCTCTGTACAGGACCCCTCGGTATATACAGGACCCCATAACCCCTCTGTACAGGACCCCTCTGTATATACAGGACCCTATAACCCCTCTGTACAGGACCCCCCTGTATATACAGGACCCTATAACCCCTCTGTACAGGACCCCTCTGTATATACAGGACCCCATGACCCCTCTGTACAGGACCCCTCTGTATATACAGGACCCCATGACCCCTCTGTACAGGACCCCTCTGTATATACAGGACCCTATAACCCCTCTGTACAGGACCCCTCTGTATATACGGGACCCTATAACCCCTCTGTACAGGACCCCTCTGTATATACAGGACCCTATAACCCCTCTGTACAGGACCCCCCTGTATATACAGGACCCCATAATCTGTGTGTTCCCAGTCCACCACTGTTATCCCAAATACTTGAGGTAGATGAAGAATAAAGAACCCAAAAGCCTGCAGAAAGGTCGTACACGGTTCAGAGATCTGAGGGACGGAAAAGCTTCAGAAACCGCCCTGAGGGGTAAATACTGAAAATAAAAGTCAACAAGAGGAGAGAGAGTAAGTCACCACAAGGAGGAAATTAAGGCAGGAAAATGCAATAAACAAACCAAGGGGCGTTGTGCGTCATCGGGCGCTCAGCAGCCTAAAACCCTCCACAGAAAGGAATTCACAACACAGAGACCAGCACCCAGCTTTCCCAGAAACAGAGAAGGCCACACTTATGCCAGCGGTCCCTGTGTTGTCTTGTTCTAGATCATGTAAATGTTTCCACATAAGAGACGTTGAGCCCCCCGGATATTACTGGGTTCATCCAAAGATCATTTCAAGAGGTTCCCTGAAACTGCCCCCCAACTACAGAGATTCACAGAGTCACCATGTCTATTCTTCATCTCATGGGGGATAAACTGCTGTAAGAAATGTTTGGAGGAGGACAGAGGAGTCCGGAGGGAGGGGATAGCGGAGTCTGGAGGAGGAGGACAGAGGAGTCCGGAGGGAGGGGAAAGACGAGTCCAGAGGGAGGGGATAGAGGAGTCTGGAGGAGGAGGACAGAGGAGTCCGGAGGAGGAGGACAGAGGAGTCCGGAGGGAGGGGATAGAGGAGTCTGGAGGAGGACAGAGGAGTCTGGAGGAGGAGGACAGAGGAGTCCGGAGGGAGGGGATAGAGGAGTCTGGAGGAGGACAGAGGAGTCCGGAAGGAGGGGAAAGATGAGTCTGGAGGGAGGGGATAGAGGAGTCTGGAGGAGGAGGACAGAGGAGTCCAGAGGGAGGGGAAAGACGAGTCCAGAGGGAGGGGATAGAGGAGTCTGGAGGAGGACAGAGGAGTCCGGAAGGAGGGGATAGAGGAGTCTGGGGCAGGGGACAGAGGAGTCTGGAGGAGGAGGACAGAGGAGTCTGGAGGGAGGAGGACAGAGGAGTCTGGAGGGAGGAGGACAGAGGAGTCTGGAGGAGGAGGACAGAGGAGTCTGGAGAAGGAGGACAGAGGAGTCTGGAGCAGGACAGAGGAGTCTGGAGGAGGAAGAGGAGTCTGGAGGAGGAAGACAGAGGGATCTGGAGGAGGAGGAAAGAGGAGTCTGGAGGAGGAAGACAGAGGAGTCTGGAGGAGGAGGACAGAGGAGTCTGGAGGAGGAGGACAGAGGAGTCCGGAGGGAGGGGAAAGACGAGTCCAGAGGGAGGGGATAGAGGAGTCTGGAGGAGGAGGACAGAGGAGTCCGGAGGAGGAGGACAGAGGAGTCCGGAGGGAGGGGATAGAGGAGTCTGGAGGAGGACAGAGGAGTCTGGAGGAGGAGGACAGAGGAGTCCGGAGGGAGGGGATAGAGGAGTCTGGAGGAGGACAGAGGAGTCCGGAAGGAGGGGAAAGATGAGTCCAGAGGGAGGGGATAGAGGAGTCTGGAGGAGGAGGACAGAGGAGTCCGGAGGGAGGGGAAAGACGAGTCCAGAGGGAGGGGATAGAGGAGTCTGGAGGAGGACAGAGGAGTCCGGAAGGAGGGGATAGAGGAGTCTGGGGGGGGACAGAGGAGTCAGGAGGAGGAGGACAGAGGAGTCTGGAGGGCAGGGGACAGAGGAGTCTGGAGGAGGAGGACAGATGAGTCTGGAGGGAGGAGGACAGAGGAGTCTGGAGGGAGGAGGACAGAGGAGTCTGGAGGGAGGAGGACAGAGGAGTCTGGAGGAGGAGGACAGAGGAGTCTGGAGGAGGAGGACAGAGGAGTCTGAAGCAGGACAGAGGAGTCTGGAGGAGGAGGACAGAGGAGTCTGGAGGAGGAAGAGGAGTCTGGAGGAGGAAAGAGGAGTCTGGAGGAGGAAGACAGAGGAGTCTGGAGGAGGAGGACAGAGGAGTCTGGAGGAGGAAAGAGGAGTCTGGAGGAGGAAGACAGAGGAGTCTGGAGGAGGAGGACAGAGGAGTCTGGAGGAGGAGGACAGAGGGATCTGGAGGGAGGGGATAGAGGGGTCTGGAGGAGGAGAAGGATAGAGGAGTCCGGAGGGAGGGGATAGAGAGGTCTGGAGGAGGAGGACATAGGAGTCTGGAGGGAGGGGATAGAGGGGTCTGGAGGAGGAGGACAGAGGAGTCTGGAGGGAGGGGATAGAGGGGTCTGGAGGAGGAGGACAGAGGGGTCTGGAGGGAGGGGATAGAGGGGTCTGGAGGAGGAGGACAGAGGAGTCTGGAGGGAGGGGATAGAGGGGTCTGGAGGAGGAGGACAGAGGAGTCTGGAGGGAGGAGAAGGATAGAGGAGTCTGGAGGGAGGGGATAGAGGGGTCTGGAGGAGGAGGACAGAGGAGTCTGGAGGGAGGAGAAGGATAGAGGAGTCTGGAGGGAGGGGATAGAGGGGTCTGGAGGAGGAGGACAGAGGAGTCTGGAGGAGGAGGACAGAGGAGTCTGGAGGGAGGAGAAGGATAGAGGGGTCTGGAGGACAGAAGGGTTTGGAGGGTGCGCACAGATGAATGGATATCCACCGCCTGATGCCAGCTCCACACCCTGTCCACCGTGCTGTCACTTATCAGACTAACTCATCTCTGCACTTCCCTTTCGGTCAGGTGATTCTGGTCACTGACTTTGTGTCATTATGAAAGATCCTCCGACCGTATAGAACTTTTCAGATGACTGTGAGCGGGTGACCCCTGAATTAGAAGGGTCTCATCAGATTATATATTGGCAGAACCTCCTCTCATAGTGTGTGGTGTCACACGGGGTATATTGGGCAGCACTGTACCCCACATGTACCCCAATAAGGAGGAGATCCTCTCACTACAGCTGATCCATGTACTGATCCCCTGAGTGCGCCATCAGCTCTGCTACATCATCTTGTTCTTATTTAACCAAATATGACCGATATTCTCTCATTTACTGCCCAGGGCTCCGTGTCCTGTGTTCTGTGTGACGATGTAGCAGAGCTCAGGTTGTATTTGCTGACATGATGTTTGGAGGTTATAAAGGTGCAAAAACATCACTGCTTCATATACACCCAGCACCCTATATACTGCCACCTGGTCCTTTATCCTATATACACATCTATATATCCCTCTATACAGCCCAGACCTGGTCCTTTATCCTATACACATCTATATATCCCTCTATACAGCCCAGACCTGGTCCTTTATCCTATATACACATCTATATGTCCATCTATACAGCCCAGACCTGGTCCTTTATCCTATATACACATCTATATGTCCATCTATACAGCCCGGACCTGGTCCTTTATCCTATATACACATCTATATGTCCATCTATACAGCCCAGACCTGGTCCTTTATCCTATATACACATCTATATGTCCATCTATACAGCCCAGACCTGGTCCTTTATCCTATATACACATCTATATATCCCTCTATACAGCCCAGACCTGGTCCTTTATCCTATACACATCTATATATCCCTCTATACAGCCCGGACCTGGTCCTTTATCCTATATACACATCTATATGTCCCTCTATACAGCCCGGACCTGGTCCTTTATCCTATATACACATCTATATGTCCCTCTATACAGCCCGGACCTGGTCCTTTATCCTATATACACATCTATATGTCCATCTATACAGCCCGGACCTGGTCCTTTATCCTATATACACATCCATATGTCCCTCTATACAGCCTGGACCTGGTCCTTTATCCTATATACACATCTATATGTCCATCTATACAGCCCGGACCTGGTCCTTTATCCTATATACACATCCATATGTCCCTCTATACAGCCCAGACCTGGTCCTTTATCCTATATACACATCTATATGTCCATCTATACAGCCCGGACCTGGTCCTTTATCCTATATACACATCCATATGTCCCTCTATACAGCCTGGACCTGGTCCTGTATCCTATATACACATCTATATATCCCTCTATACAGCCCGGACCTGGTCATGTATCCTATATACACATCCATATGTCCCTCTATACAGCCTGGACCTGGTCCTGTATCCTATATACACATCCATATGTCCCTCTATACAGCCCGGACCTGGTCCTTTATCCTATATACACATCTCTATGTCCCTCTATACAGCCCAGACCTGGTCCTTTATCCTATATACACATCTATATATCCCTCTATACAGCCTGGACCTGGTCCTGTATCCTATATACACATCTCTATGTCCCTCTATACAGCCCGGACCTGGTCATGTATCCTATATACACATCCATATGTCCCTCTATACAGCCCGGACCTGGTCCTTTATCCTATATACACATCTATATGTCCATCTATACAGCCCAGACCTGGTCCTGTATCCTTTATATACATCTATATATCCCTCTATACAGCCCGGACCTGGTCCTTTATCCTATATACACATCTATATGTCCCTCTATACAGCCCAGACCTGGTCCTTTATCCTATATACACATCTATATATCCCTCTATACAGCCCGGACCTGGTCCTTTATCCTATATACACATCTATATGTCCCTCTATACAGCCCAGACCTGGTCCTTTATCCTATATACACATCTATATATCCCTCTATACAGCCTGGACCTGGTCCTGTATCCTATATACACATCCATATGTCCCTCTATACAGCCCGGACCTGGTCCTGTATCCTATATACATATCTATATATCCCTCTATACAGCCCGGACCTGGTCCTCTATCATATATACACATCTATATGTCCATCTATACAGCCTGGACCTGTATCCTATATACACATCCATATGTCCCTCTATACAGCCCGGACCTGTATCCTATATATACATCTATATGTCCCTCTATACAGGCCGGACCTGGTCCGTTATCCTATATACACATCTGTATATCCCTCTATACAGCCCGGACCTGGTCCATTATCCTATATACACATCTATATATCCCTCTATACAGCACAGACCTGGTCCTTTATCCTATATACACATCTATATATCCCTCTATACAGCCCGGACCTGGTCCTTTATCCTATATACACATCTATATATCCCTCTATACAGCCCGGACCTGGTCCTTTATCCTATATACACATCTATATATCCCTCTATACAGCCCAGACCTGGTCCTTTCTCCTATATACACATCTATATATCCCTCTATACAGCCCGGACCTGTATCCTATATACACATCCATATGTCCCTCTATACAGCCCGGACCTGGTCCTTTATCCTATATACACATCTATATATCTCTCTTTACAGCCCGGACCGGGTCCTTTATCCTATACACACATTTATATATCTCTCTATACAGCCCGGACCTGGTCCTTTATCCTATACACACATCTATATGTCCATCTATACAGCCCGGACCCTCTATACAGCCCGGAACTGGTCCTGTATCCTATATACACATCTATATGTCCCTCTATACCGCCCGGACCTGTATCCTATATACACATCCATATGTCCCTTTATACAGCCCGGACCTGGTCCTTTATCCTATATACACATCTATATATCCCTCTATACAGCCCAGACATGGTCTGTTATCCTATATACACATCTATATATCCCTCTATGCAGCCCGGACCTGGTCCTTTATCCTCTGTACACATCTATATATCCCTCTATACAACCCAGACCTGGTCCTTTATCCTATATACACATCTATATATCCCTCTATACAGCCCAGACCTGGTCCTGGATCCTATATACACATCTATATGTCCATCTATACAGCCCGGACCTGGTCCTTTATCCTATATACACATCTATATATCCATCTATACAGCCCGGTCCTGGTCATGTATCCTATATACACATCTATATATCCCTCTATACAGCCCGGACCTGGTCCTTTATCCTATATACACATCTATATGTCCATCTATACAGCCTGGACCTGGTCATGTATCCTATATACACATCTATATATCCCTCTACACAGCCCGGACCTGGTCCTTTATCCTATATACACATCTATATGTCCATCTATACAGCCTGGACCTGGTCATGTATCCTATATACACATCTATATATCCCTCTATACAGCCCGGACCTGGTCCTTTATCCTATATACACATCCATATGTCCCTCTATACAGCCTGGACCTGGTCCTTTATCCTATATACACATCCATATGTCCCTCTATACAGCCCGGACCTGGTCATTTATCCTATATACACATCCATATGTCCCTCTATACAGCCCGGACCTGGTCATGTATCCTATAGACACATCTATATATCCCTCTATACAGCCCGGACCTGGTCCTTTATCCTATATACACATCCATATGTTCCTCTATACAGCCCGGACCTGGTCATGTATCCTATAGACACATCTATATATCCCTCTATACAGCCCGGACCTGGTCCTTTATCCTATATACACATCCATATGTCCCTCTATACAGCCCGGACCTGGTCATGTATCCTATAGACACATCTATATATCCCTCTATACAGCCCGGACCTGGTCCTTTATCCTATATACACATCTATATGTCCATCTATACAGCCTGGACCTGGTCATGTATCCTATATACACATCTATATATCCCTCTATACAGCCCGGACCTGGTCCTTTATCCTATATACACATCTATATGTCCCTCTATACAGCCTGGACCTGGTCATGTATCCTATATACACATCTCTATGTCCCTCTATACAGCCCGGACCTGGTCCTTTATCCTATATACACATCCATATGTCCCTCTATACAGCCCGGACCTGGTCCTTTATCCTATATACACATCCATATGTCCCTCTATACAGCCCAGACCTGGTCCTTTATCCTATATACACATCCATATGTCCCTCTATACAGCCTGGACCTGGTCCGGTATCCTATATACACATCTATATATCCCTCTATACAGCCCGGACCTGGTCCTTTATCCTATATACACATCTATATGTCCATCTATACAGCCTGGACCTGGTCATGTATCCTATATACACATCTATATATCCCTCTATACAGCCCGGACCTGGTCCTTTATCCTATATACACATCCATATGTCCCTCTATACAGCCTGGACCTGGTCCGGTATCCTATATACACATCTATATATCCCTCTATACAGCCTGGACCTGGTCCTTTATCCTATATACACATCTATATGTCCATCTATACAGCCCGGACCTGGTCCTTTATCCTATATACACATCTATATATCCCTCTACACAGCCCGGACCTGGTCCTTTATCCTATATACACATCTATATGTCCATCTATACAGCCTGGACCTGGTCATGTATCCTATATACACATCTATATATCCCTCTATACAGCCCGGACCTGGTCCGTTATCCTATATACACATCTATATGTCCCTCTATACAGCCTGGACCTGGTCATGTATCCTATATACACATCTCTATGTCCCTCTATACAGCCCGGACCTGGTCCGTTATCCTATATACACATCTATATGTCCCTCTATACAGCCCGGACCTGGTCCTTTATCCTATATACACATCTATATGTCCATCTATACAGCCTGGACCTGGTCATGTATCCTATATACACATCTATATATCCCTCTATACAGCCCGGACCTGGTCCTTTATCCTATATACACATCCATATGTCCCTCTATACAGCCTGGACCTGGTCCGGTATCCTATATACACATCTATATATCCCTCTATACAGCCTGGACCTGGTCCTTTATCCTATATACACATCTATATGTCCATCTATACAGCCCGGACCTGGTCCTTTATCCTATATACACATCTATATATCCCTCTACACAGCCCGGACCTGGTCCTTTATCCTATATACACATCTATATGTCCATCTATACAGCCTGGACCTGGTCATGTATCCTATATACACATCTATATATCCCTCTATACAGCCCGGACCTGGTCCGTTATCCTATATACACATCTATATGTCCCTCTATACAGCCTGGACCTGGTCATGTATCCTATATACACATCTCTATGTCCCTCTATACAGCCCGGACCTGGTCCGTTATCCTATATACACATCTATATGTCCCTCTATACAGCCCGGACCTGGTCCTTTATCCTATATACACATCTATATGTCCATCTATACAGCCTGGACCTGGTCATGTATCCTATATACACATCTATATATCCCTCTATACAGCCCGGACCTGGTCCTTTATCCTATATACACATCCATATGTCCCTCTATACAGCCTGGACCTGGTCCGGTATCCTATATACACATCCATATGTCCCTCAATATATAAGCCCAGGACTTCCCGGCAACCGCCTGCCATTAATACATTACAGATGTGACTTACAGAAGAGATGAGAACAGGAGATGATGATGAGGAGAGTAGTAGTCATTGTCATAGTGGAAGCCATCCTGCACCTGTGTGATTCGGCTGGAGTCTGCTGCGCCTGTGACGTTAGGTTTTGGTGCTAGAGCCACCTGTAGGCAGGTGCACGTCCCCACCCCGCCCCATAGGCCGAGTCCCCCTGTAGGCAGGTGCACGTCCCCACCCCGCCCCATAGGCCGAGTCCCCCCGTCACTCACTGAGGTCACTAAGCAAATTTGTCCAGATCTATTTTTAGCTCCATACCTGCCCTGATTCACCCCTTCTTGACCACACAAGACGGGCCCCTGGAGGGACCCACAGCTAGAGCCCACGGGGCCCCAATACTGCAGGGAAGAATTCCAGAGACGTCCTGGATCCAGCGAATGTTTACTCTGTAACTGTCTGCTAATCCCCAGCTTCCTCCTGGCACACATCACTGTATCCCACATCAGCAGCTTAGATACCTGGCTCAACAGACAGTATTACACATGATAAGATTAGATACACAGGCTCGGCAGTCAGTATCGCACATGATAAGATTAGATAAACAGGCTCAGCAGCACAGTGCATTATGGGATTGCTCAGACTGGGGTGTCCACCCTTCTTATTCTGTTCCTGGTGGAGATGATGGGGGTGTTCCTGCTCTGTATACATTGTCCATTGTCTCCTGTGCGTCCTGCAGCTCTGGACAATAGTGGTCAATGAAGTCTTTTACAGGGGGTGGGGGTGTCACAGTGTACCATATATCAAGGGTTAGCCAGTTTCTGGATGGAGGTGGATAGTCTGTCCAGGGCTCAATGAATGAATAGCAGGAAGGGGGCACTGTGGGTGAAGGGCAGGTCTGGTGGGGGAGCAAGATGGGGGCGCTGTGGGTGAAGGGCAGGTCTGGTGGGGGAGTAGGATGGGGGCGCTGTGGGTGAAGGGCAGGTCTGGTGGGGGAGCAGGATGGGGGTGCTGTGGGTGAAGGGCAGGTCTGGTGGGGGAGCAAGATGGGGGCGCTGTGGGTGAAGGGCAGGTCTGGTGGGGGAGTAGGATGGGGGCGCTGTGGGTGAAGGGCAGGTCTGGTGGGGGAGCAGGATGGGGGTGCTGTGGGTGAAGGGCAGGTCTGGTGGGGGAGCAGGATGGGGGCGCTGTGGGTGAAGGGCAGGTCTGGTGGGGGAGCAAGATGGGGGTGCTGTGGGTGAAGGGCAGGTCTGGTGGGGGAGTAGGATGGGGGCGCTGTGGGTGAAGGGCAGGTCTGGTGGGGGAGCAGGATGGGGGTGCTGTGGGTGAAGGGCAGGTCTGGTGGGGGAGCAGGATGGGGGCGCTGTGGGTGAAGGGCAGGTCTGGTGGGGGAGCAGGAAGGGGGCACTGTGGGTGAAGGGCAGGTCTGGTGGGGGAGCAAGATGGGGGCGCTGTGGGTGAAGGGCAGGTCTGGTGGGGGAGTAGGATGGGGGCGCTGTGGGTGAAGGGCAGGTCTGGTGGGGGAGCAGGATGGGGGTGCTGTGGGTGAAGGGCAGGTCTGGTGGGGGAGCAGGATGGGGGCGCTGTGGGTGAAGGGCAGGTCTGGTGGGGGAGCAAGATGGGGGTGCTGTGGGTGAAGGGCAGGTCTGGTGGGGGAGTAGGATGGGGGCGCTGTGGGTGAAGGGCAGGTCTGGTGGGGGAGCAGGATGGGGGTGCTGTGGGTGAAGGGCAGGTCTGGTGGGGGAGCAGGATGGGGGCGCTGTGGGTGAAGGGCAGGTCTGGTGGGGAGCAGGAAGGGGACAATGTGGGTGAAGGGCAGGTCTGGTGGGGGAGCAGGATGGGGGTGCTGTGGGTGAAGGGCAGGTCTGGTGGGGGAGCAGGATGGGGGTGCTGTGGGTAAAGGGCAGGTCTGGTGGGGAGCAGGAAGGGGACAATGTGGGTGAAGGGCAGGTCTGGTGGGGGAGCAGGAAGGGGGTGCTGTGGGTGAAGGGGGCACTGTGGGTGAAGGGCAGGTCTGGTGTGGGAGCAGGATGGGGGGATGGGGGCGCTGTGGATGAAGGGCAGGTCTGGTGGGGGAGCAGGATGGGGGTGCTGTGGGTGAAGGGCAGATCTGGTGTGGGAGCAGGATGGGGGCGCTGTGGGTGAAGGGAAGGTCTGGTGAGGGAGCAGGATGGGGGCGCTGTGGGTGAAGGGCAGGTTTGGTATGAGAGTAGGATGGGGGTGCTGTGGATGAAGGGCAGGTCTGGTGGGGGAGCAGGATGGGGGCGCTGTGGGTGAAGGGCAGGTCTGGTGGGGGAGCAGGATGGGGGCGCTGTGGGTGAAGGGAAGGTCTGGTGAGGGAGCAGGATGGGGGCGCTGTGGATGAAGGGCAGGTTTGGTATGAGAGTAGGATGGGGGTGCTGTGGATGAAGGGCAGGTCTGGTGGGGGAGCAGGATGGGGGCGCTGTGGGTGAAGGGCAGGTCTGGTGGGGGAGCAGGATGGGGGCGCTGTGGGTGAAGGGCAGGTCTGGTGGGGGAGCAGGAAGGGGGTGCTGTGGGTGAAGGGGGCACTGTGGGTGAAGGGCAGGTCTGGTGTGGGAGCAGGATGGGGGGATGGGGGCGCTGTGGATGAAGGGCAGGTCTGGTGGGGGAGCAGGATGGGGGCGCTGTGGGTGAAGGGCAGGTCTGGTGGGGGAGCAGGATGGGGGCGCTGTGGGTGAAGGGCAGGTCTGGTGGGGGAGCAGGATGGGGGCGCTGTGGGTGAAGGGCAGATCTGGTGTGGGAGCAGGATGGGGGTGCTGTGGGTGAAGGGCAGGTCTGGTGTGGGAGCAGGATGGGGGTGCTGTGGATGAAGGGCAGGTCTGGTGGGGAGCAGGAAGGGGGCAATGTGGGTGAAGGGCAGGTCTGGTGGGGGAGCAGGAAGGGGGTGCTGTGGGTGAAGGGGGCACTGTGGGTGAAGGGCAGGTCTGGTGGGGAGCAGGATGGGGGCGCTGTGGATGAAGGGCAGGTCTGGTGGGGGAGCAGGATGGGGGCGCTGTGGATGAAGGGCAGGTCTGGTGGGGAAGTAGGATGGGGGCGCTGTGGGTTAAAGACAGGTCTGGTGTGGGAGCAGGATGGGGGTGCTGTGGGTGAAGGGCAGGTCTGGTGGGGGAGCAGGATGGGGGTGCTGTGGATGAAAGGCAGGTCTGGTGGGGGAGCAGGATGGGGGCGCTGTGGATGAAGGGCAGGTCTGGTGGGGGAGCAGAATGGGGGTGCTGTGGATGAAGGGCAGGTTTGGTATGAGAGTAGGAAGGGGGCGCTGTGGATGAAGGGCAGGTCTGGTGGGGGAGCAGGATGGGGGTGCTGTGGATGAAGGGCAGGTCTGGTGGGGGAGCAGGATGGGGAAACTGTGGGTGAAGAGCAGGTCTGGTGGGGGAGCAGGATGGGGGTGCTGTGGATGAAGGGCAGGTCTGGTGGGGGAGCAGGATGGGGGTGCTGTGGATGAAGGGCAGGTCTGGTGGGGGAGCAGGATGTGGGCGCTGTGGGTTAAAGACAGGTCTGGTGTGGGAGCAGGAAGGGGGTGCTGTGGGTGAAGGGCAGGTCTGGTGGGGGAGCAGGATGGGGGCGCTGTGGGTTAAAGACAGGTCTGGTGTGGGAGCAGGATGGGGGCGCTGTGGGTGAAGGGCAGGTCTGGTGGGGAGCAGGATGGGGGCGCTGTGGGTGAAGGGCAGGTCTAGGGGGGAGTAGGATGGGGACGCTGTGGATGAAGGGCAGGTCTGGTGGGGGAGCAGGATGGAGGTGCTGTGGGTGAAGGACAGGTCTGGTGGGGGAGTAGGATGGGGGCACTGTGGGTGAAGGGCAGGTCTGGTGGGGGAGCAGGATGGGGGCGTTGCAGATGAAGGGCAAGTCTGGTGGGAGAGCAGGATGGGGGCGCTGTGGGTGAAGGACAGGTCTGGTGGGGGAGCAGGATGGGGGCACTGTGGGTGAAGGGCAGGTCTGTTGTGGGAGCAGGATGGGGGTGCTGTGGGTGAAGGGCAGGTCTAGGGGGGAGCAGGATGGGGGGCGCTGTGGGTAAAGGGCAGGTCTGGTGGGGGAGCAGGATGGGGGTGCTGTGGGTGAAGGACAGGTCTGGTGGGGGAGTAGGATGGGGGCGCTGTGGGTTAAGGACAGGTCTGGTGTGGGAGCAGGATGGGGGTGCTGTGGGTGAAGGGCAGGTCTGGTGGGGGAGCAGGATGGGGGAGCTGTGGGTGAAGGGCAGGTCTGGTGGGGGAGCAGGATGGGGGCGCTGTGGGTGAAGGGCAGGTCTGGTGGGGGAGCAGGATGGGGGCGCTGTGGATGAAGGGCAGGTCTGGTGGGGGAGCAGGATGGGGGCGCTGTGGGTGAAGGGCAGGTCTGGTGTGGGAGCAGGATGGGGGTGCTGTGGGTGAAGGGCAGGTCTGGTGGGGAGCAGGAAGGGGGCAATGTGGGTGAAGGGCAGGTCTGGTGGGGGAGCAGGAAGGGGGTGCTGTGGGTGAAGGGGGCACTGTGGGTGAAGGGCAGGTCTGGTGTGGGAGCAGGATGGGGGCGCTGTGGGTGAAGGGCAGGTCTGGTGGGGAGCAGGATTGGGGCACTGTGGGTGAAGGGCAGGTCTAGGGGGGAGCAGGATGGGAGCGCTGTGGATGAAGGGCAGGTCTGGTGGGGAAGTAGGATGGGGGCGCTGTGGGTTAAAGACAGGTCTGGTGTGGGAGCAGGATGGGGGTGCTGTGGGTGAAGGGCAGGTCTGGTGGGGGAGCAGGATGGGGGTGCTGTGGATGAAAGGCAGGTCTGGTGGGGGAGCAGGATGGGGGCGCTGTGGATGAAGGGCAGGTTTGGTATGAGAGTAGGAAGGGGGTGCTGTGGGTGAAGGGCAGGTCTGGTGGGGGAGCAGGATGGGGAAACTGTGGGTGAAGAGCAGGTCTTGTGGGGGAGCAGGATGGGGGTGCAGTGGATGAAGGGCAGGTCTGGTCGGGGAGCAGGATGGGGGCGCTGTGGGTGAAGGGCAGGTCTAGGGGGGAGTAGGATGGGGACGCTGTGGATGAAGGGCAGGTCTGGTGTGGGAGCAGGATGGGGGTGCTGTGGGTGAAGGGCAGGTCTGGTGAGGGAGCAGGATGGGGGCGCTGTGGATGAAGGGCAGGTCTGGTGGGGGAGCAGGATGGGGGCACTGTGGGTGAAGGGCAGGTCTGTTGTGGGAGCAGGATGGGGGTGCTGTGGGTGAAGGGTAGGTCTCTTGTGGGAGCAGGATGGGGGTGCTGTGGGTTAAGGGCAGGTCTAGGGGGGAGCAGGATGGGGGGCGCTGTGGGTAAAGGGCAGGTCTGGTGGGGGAGCAGGATGGGGGTGCTGTGGGTGAAGGACAGGTCTAGGGGGGAGCAGGATGGGGGGCGCTTTGGGTAAAGGGCAGGTCTGGTGGGGGAGCAGGATGGGGGCGCTGCGGATGAAGGGCAGGTCTGGTGGGGGAGTAGGATGGGGGCGCTGTGGGTGAAGGGCAGGTCTGGTGGGGGAGCAGGATGGGGGCGCTGCGGATGAAGGGCAGGTCTGGTGGGGGAGTAGGATGGGGGTGCTGTGGGTGAAGGGCAGGTCTGGTGGGGGAGCAGGATGGGGGTGCTGTGGGTGAAGGACAGGTCTGGTGTGGGAGCAGGATGGGGGTGATGTGAGTGAAGGGCAGGTCTGGTGAGGGAGCAGGATGGGGGCGCTGTGGGTGAAGGGCAGGTCTGGTGTGGGAGCAGGATTGGGGCGCTATGGGTGAAGGGCAAGTCTGGTGGGGGAGCAGGATGGGGGGCGCTGTGGATGAAGGGCAGGTCTGGTGGGGGAGCAGGATGGGGGGCGCTGTGGATGAAGGGCAGGTCTGGTGGGGGAGCAGGATGGGGGGCGCTGTGGATGAATGGCAGGTCTGGTGGGGGAGCAAGATGGGGGCGCTGTGGGTAAAGGGCAGGTCTGGTGTGGGAGCAGGATGGGGGCGCTGTGGGTGAAGGGTAAGTCTGGTGGGGGAGCAGGATGGGGGCCCTGTGGGTGAAGGGCAGGTCTGGTGGGGGAGCAGGATGGGGGCGCTGTGGGTGAAGGGCAAGTCTGGTGGGGGAGCGACAGGTCAGGTGTGGGAGCAGGATGGGGGCGCTGTGGGTGAAAGGCAGATCTGGTGGGGGAGCAACATGGGGGTGCTGTGGGTAAAGGGCAGGTCTGGTGGGGGAGCAGGATGGGGTGCATTGGGTGAAGGGCAGGTCTGGTATGGGAGCAGGATGGGGGCGCTGTGGGTGAAGGGCAGGTTTGGTGTGGGAGCAGGAAGGGGGCGCTGTGGGTGAAGGACAGGTCTGGTGGGGGAGCAGGAAGGGGGCGCTGTGGGTGAAGGGCAGGTCTGGTGGGGGAGCAGGATGGGGGTGCTGTGGGTGAACGGCAAGTCTGGTGAGGGAGCAGGATGGGGGCGCTGTGGGTGAAGGACAGGTCTGGTGGGGGAGCAAGATGGGGGCGCTGTGGGTGAAGGGCAGGTCTGGTGGGGGAGCAGGATGGGGGTGCTGTGGGTGAAGGACAGGTCTGGTGGGGGAGCAGGATGTGGGCGCTGTGGGTGAAGGGCAGGTCTGGTGGGGGAGCAGGATGGGGGTGCTGTGGGTGAAGGGCAGGTCTGGTGGGGGAGCAGGATGGGGGTGCTGTGGGTGAATGGCAGGTCTGGTGGGGGAGCAGGATGGGGGCGCTGTGGGTGAAGGGCAGGTCTGGTGGGGGAGCAGGATGGGGGTGCTGTGGGTGAACGGCAAGTCTGGTGAGGGAGCAGGATGGGGGTGCTGTGGGTGAAGGGCAGGTCTGGTGGGGGAGCAGGATGGGGGTGCTATGGGTGAAGGACAGGTCTGGTGGGGGAGCAGGATGTGGGCGCTGTGGGTGAAGGGCAGGTCTGGTGGGGGAGCAGGATGGGGGCGCTGTGGGTGAAGGGCAGATCTGGTGTGGGAGCAGGATGGGGGTGCTGTGGGTGAAGGGCAGGCCTGGTGGGGGAGCACCAGAATGAAGGCGCTGTGGAGGAAGGGCAGGTCTGGTGGGGGAGCAGGATGGGGGTGCTGTGGGTGAAGGGCAGGTCTGGTGTGGGAGCAGGATGGGGGCGCTGTGGGTGAAGGGCAGGTCTGGTGGGGGAGCAGGATAGGGGCGCTGTGGGTGAAGGGCAGATCTGGTGTGGGAGCAGGATGGGGGCGCTGTGGGTGAAGGGCAGGTCTGGTGGGGGAGCAGGATGGGGGCGCTGTGGGTGATGGGCAGGTCTGGTGTGGGAGCAGGATAGGGGCGCTGTGGGTGAAGGGCAGATCTGGTGTGGGAGCAGGATGGGGGCGCTGTGGGTGAAGGGCAGGTCTGGTGGGGGAGCAGGATGGGGGCGCTGTGGGTGATGGGCAGGTCTGGTGTGGGAGCAGGATGGGGGCGCTGTGGGTGAAGGGCAGATCTGGTGTGGGAGCAGGATGGGGGCGCTGCGGGTGAAGGGCAGGTCTGGTGGGGGAGCAGGATGGGGGCGCTGTGGGTGAAGGGCAGGTCTGGTGTGGTAGCAGGATGGAGGTGCTGTGGGTGAAGGGCAGGTCTGGTGGGGGAGCAGGATGGGGGCGCTGTGGGTGAAGGGCAGGTCTGGTGTGGTAGCAGGATGGAGGTGCTGTGGGTGAAGGGCATTTCTGGTGGGGGAGCAGGATGGGGGCGCTGTGGATGAAGGGCAGGTCTAGGGGGGAGCAGGATGGGGGTTCTGTGTTATCAGATAAAGGAGTGTCAGTGGCAGAGCAGAGTCACCAGGATCATTCTCTACACCATCTGCCGCACATTGCAGTGCCCACAGTGCCGGAAAGGCTCCTTCCTGACTATGTACATGGAGGGACCCCGGTCGCGGGTGGATTATTTTCCATGAGCTGCTGTAGAGAAGTGTTGTGCTGTGAACACGTGTGTAGCTGGAGCGTGGCGCCAGTGTGTGCCATGTGATGACAGCGCCTCCGGTCACGAGCATCATGCCTCAGGGACCACCGTCATGGCGGCCATTACTGACTCTGCAGGTGGAGGAGACTTGTGTGACGCTTCCTTCCATCTCTGTGAGGTCTGTCCCTGGTATTTCCCTCTTTAATGATGTGACCCCGCCCCCAGGCCCGCGCCCCTGACTCACCCCGGCCCTGTCCTGGTGGCCCCGCACCCTCACACATCCCTGCCCAGTCCTGGTTTCCCCGCAACCCTCACACATCCCTGCCCAGTCCTGGTGGCCCCGTACACTTCCCACATTCCTGCCCTGTCCTGGTGGCCTCACACCCTTCACTCATCGGTGCCCTGTCCTGGTGGCCCCGCACCCCTCACACATCCCTGCCTAGTCCTGGTGGCCCCGCACCCCTCACACATCCCTGCCCAGTCCTGGTGGCCCCGCACCCTCACACATCCCTGCCCTGTCCTGGTGGCCCTGCACCCATCACTCATCCCTGCCCTGGTGGCCCCGCACCCCTCACACATTCATGCCCTGTCCTGGTGGCCTCACACCCCTCACACATCCCTGCCCTGTCCTGGTGGCCCCGCACTACTCACTCATCCCTGCCCTGGTGACCCCCCACCCCTCACACATCCCTGCCCTGTCCTGGTGGCCCCGCACCCCTCACATATCCAGGCCTTGTCTTGGTAGCCTCACACCCTTCACTGATCCATGCCCTGTCCTGGTAGCCTCGCACCCTTCACACATCCCTGCCCTGTCCTGGTGGCCCCGCACCCCTCACACATCCCTGCCCTGTCCTGGTGGCCCTGCACACTTCACAGATCCCTGCCCTGTCCTGGTGGCCCCGCAACCCTCACACATCCCTGCTCTGTCCTGGTGGCCCCTCAACCCTCACACATCCCTGCCCTGTCCTGGTGGCCTTGCACCCTTCACACATCCCTGCCCTGTCCTGGTGGCCCCGCAACCCTCACACATCCCTGCCCTGTCCTGGTGGCCTTGCACCCTTCACACATCCCTGTCCTGGTGGCCCCACAACCCTCACACATCCCTGCCCTGTCCTGGTGGCCCCACAACCCTCACACATCTCTGCCCTGTCCTGGTGGCCCCACAACCCTCACACATCCCTGCCCTGTCCTGGTGGCCCCACAACCCTCACACATCCCTGCCCTGTCCTGGTGGCCCCACAACCCTCACACATCCCTGCCCTGTCCTGGTGGCCCCACAACCCTCACACATCCCTGCCCTGTCCTGGTGGCCCCGCAACCCTCACACATCCCTGCCCTGTCCTGGTGGCCTTGCACCCTTCACACATCCCTGTCCTGGTGGCCCCACAACCCTCACACATCCCTGCCCTGTCCTGGTGGCCCCACAACCCTCACACATCCCTGCCCTGTCCTGGTGGCCTTGCACCCTTCACACATCCCCTGCCCTGTCCTGGTGGGCTTGCACCCTTCACACATCCCTGCCCTGTCCTGGTGGGCTCGCACCCTTCACACATCCCTGCCCTGTCCTGGTGGCCTCGCATCCTTCACACATCTGTGGTGTCCCGGTACCGGATTGCATCCATTACCTTGTGGTGAGTGGTGAGGTCGCCAAAATCAGAGTCCCTAGGTACCAGTGGGATCCTCATCCATAGTTAGCCCATAGTCACCCCTTTAATAATTAAAATTATTCAAATTCTAATTGTCTATATATGTATATAAAGTGTACTTTGTTGTTAGTGTCGCAGGACCTGTGGGTCACGTGACACGTTCCAGAACTCTATGGTTTTTACTCAAGGACCTTTGGAGGTAGTCAGGTGATCACCCACCATGCTTTGTAACGGTGAGTGACAGCTGACATGGACCAATCCAAAACGGGCAGCCCCTGCCCATAGAAGGGAGCCGCGGCCATTACTCTCTTTCTTTCCTCGTGGACTGTTGACAGGGAAGGATCTGTGCTGCTGTCATCAGTGCGTTTAGGCCCGAGCCTTGCGGCGACGGCTGATCTCTACAAAACTGTGAGTGTAATCAATCCCTAAGCACTCTGCAAGATCACCGGACCGTATCTAACCCCTAAATCCGGACGGATCTTCGCAAATTATCCTAAATTCAGAGACTTATATCAAAAGTCAAGGTCCGCAACAACTGTCAGTCACTGAAGTGTATGGAGACTGTATTAATGAGACTGTTACTGTTCATTGGATGTACCACAAGTCTTTAAGTACAGTTTATTCAAGTTCAACTATCTTGTGGACCTTCAGTCATTTTATGCATGCATCTATCGTTACCGGGAAGGGCGGCGATAGGCCGGAGAATTACCTCAGCTTACTAGCCCTTAGCCTGACATCACGAACAATAGGGTTAACCTTAACCCCTGATATACTGAAGCAAAACCCTGACTACACTACCCCTACCCCAGAGGCCTACCACACATCCCTGCCCTGTCCTGGTGGGCTCGCACCCTTCACACATCCCTGTACTGGTGGGATCGCACCCTTCACACATCCCTGCCCTGTGCTGGTGGGCTCGCACCCTTAACACATCCCCGCCCTGTCCTGGTGGGCTCGCACCCTTCACACATCCCTGCCCTGTGCTGGTGGGCTCGCACCCTTCACACATCCCTGCCCTGTGCTGGTGGGCTCGCACCCTTAACACATCCCCGCCCTGTCCTGGTGGGCTCGCACCCTTCACACATCCCTGCCCTGTCCTGGTGGGCTCGCACCCTTCACACATCCCTGCCCTGTCCTGGTGGGCTCGCACCCTTAACACATCCCTGCCCTGTCCTGGTGGGCTCGCACCCTTCACACATCCCTGCCCTGTCCTGGTGGGCTCGCACCCTTCACACATCCCCGCCCTGTCCTGGTGGGCTCGCACCCTTAACACATCCCCGCCCTGTCCTGGTGGGCTCGCACCCTTCACACATCCCCGCCCTGTCCTGGTGGGCTCGCACCCTTCACACATCCCTGCCCTGTCCTGGTGGGCTCGCACCCTTCACACATCCCCGCCCTGTCCTGGTGGGCTCGCACCCTTAACACATCCCCGCCCTGTCCTGGTGGGCTCGCACCCTTCACACATCCCCGCCCTGTCCTGGTGGGCTCGCACCCTTCACACATCCCCGCCCTGTCCTGGTGGGCTCGCACCCTTCACACATCCCTGCCCTGTCCTGGTGGGCTCGCACCCTTCACACATCCCCGCCCTGTCCTGGTGGGCTCGCACCCTTAACACATCCCCGCCCTGTCCTGGTGGGCTCGCACCCTTCACACATCCCCGCCCTGTCCTGGTGGGCTCGCACCCTTCACACATCCCTGCCCTGTCCTGGTGGGCTCGCACCCTTCACACATCTGTGGTGGCCACGGGTGAGGTCTGCAGCCACCGCTACGCTGGGGTTAGCTACTTGGTTCTTGGGGGGGTTATAAACCCAGGGTCTGATTGTATTAACCCTTAATGTAACGTGACGCCAATGTAGTCTTGGTATCTCCCGAGGTACTACAGGTCCGGGGAACTCAGTCTCCCCACAGGCTAGCAAGGAAAGAATGGACTCCACACTAGGTTGCAGTATAACGGAGGCTTTACTAACTTGAAGATAGATGGTACAATCTCCACAGCGCTCAACCAAAGTCTGCCAAAGGGTTAACAGACAGTCTCTAGAGGACCACACAGCTTGCAGTGCCTGGACTTGATATTACATATATGCTTGGCTCTTATGGCCGGACTAGGAGTGTTAGGTCTGCGCTATATTAGGCTTGAGATTAAAGTCACTTACTGAAGTGTCGGTAGATTTGTGGCTTTTCGCCGGAAGATAATGAATTGTCCTTTAGGAATCCTCTGATCAAGGCTGAAGTAAAGGCTGGATATTCCTCTGCTCTGTACTCTGACTGACAGAAGATAATGAATTGTCCTTTAGGAATCCTCTGACCAAGGCTGAAGTAAAGGCTGGATATTCCTCCACTCTGTACTCTGACTGACAGAAGATAATGAATTGTCCTTTAGGAATCCTCTGATCAAGGCTGAAGTAAAGGCTGGATATTCCTCTGCTCTGTACTCTGACTGACAGAAGATAATGAATTGTCCTTTAGGAATCCTCTGATCAAGGCTGAAGTAAAGGCTGGATATTCCTCCACTCTGTACTCTGAACTGAAATGAGTTGCTGTTTCTTCACTCTACTCAGCTTCTCTCCACACCTGAACTCTGATCCCTTCTGTACTCCACCTCTGAACTCCTGCACTCCACTACACAGGAAATACCACCCCTTATAAGGGAAGGCTAAACTAAAGCCCATTGGCCAGGCAGCTGTGGATCATAGAGTTATCTGTATCCCCTTTAGGATTTACAATAAAGTTACATACAAATAACATAATATAACACCTTACACAAAAGTTTAGTCTAGCCCTCAGTCCTCCACTCTCACATACCCTGACTGAGCATGAGGTTGCTAGGTAACATACTTAACGCTACAGATACCTAATAACAGATTATTAAGTTATAACAGGACACTGGAGGCCTCAATCTGACAGGGCCTAAAATACCTTGACACAATGTACCTGTACTGGGACACCACAATCCCCACCACTAAACAGAAGTCGTCCTCGACGATAAAGGTACTGTCGGATTGAAGAGTGAAGTGGCCTTGGGGCCATAAGAAGTCCTGAGGCATTTTATGCACAAACGTCCATTTCAGGCTTTGGAGAAATAAACACATAATAAGTCCTGAGGCATTCTACACACAAACGTCCATGTCAGGCTTTTAGAGGTAGGATACGAAACATTATTGGTGTAGGATACGTGGTTATTTGGGTCCCAGACAGAATATACACCTATTATATCTGATCAAAGTGTTTCGAACAGGATTTTTTTTTTTTTTTTAGTTGGACCTCTAACATAACCTTTAGACTATACCTATGTGTATACACTATTTATATTTATAGTTATAACTAGGATATTATTGTCATTATATGCTTTGCTATGTCACCTGTATAATAAGTAGGTGTAAATGGGATAGCATTTATCCAAGTATACTAACAGACTGGGTTAGTAGACTGATTACCCAGAGTATTGAAGGGTTCTTATTAATAAGATTTAGCTATTTTACTATTTATAACCTGTACATATGTATATACATTTGTAAAGACCTTTCTATGTAATTTCTATAAGTGGACTATACATATGATACACTATACACAATGGACATGTCTAACTAGACAATTTTTTAGTTGAATATACAGACATAACTTTACTGTACATTATATCACCTTATATTATGTAACATTAGATACATTTCTTATACTAATAGGTGAGGATTGGGCTGCCGGAGGCTCTCTACTCAATGCCTTGGCTACTGGGGCCCTTGGGCGATCAAGCACTTCTCCCCAGAACACATTTTATTTTATGCTAGACATTTTTATGTATGCATGTAATACAAAGCTAGACATTTTTATATAACCCTTTTTCTTTACTGTAGTGCTTAGGTTAGGGACAGGATACTTACTGGCCAGGTAGGTTCCTGTGCACAAACAGGGTTAAAAGGTAACTGGTTACACATTAGATACCTTTAAGGTAAATTATCAAAGATGTATACTTGAGGTGTATACTGACTTATGTGTATGTAGTTTATCTACATATGTTTATGTACATGTTTTTAGACTAATCCTTATATCTTGCTGGGGGTTGTCCAAAATTAGAACGTGTGGATCTACGCAACAACATCTCTGAATTTTCTGGAGCAGCAATTTCCTCTTGAGGGTTTGATTCTGCTGGACTGGCAACAGCGCTTTCGTTCTCGGCAACTGGGACAGGTGATGATTCCTGATTCACAGAGCATTCTCCCACATTGGAAGGTTCAGATGAAATTGAGGCAGGTGGATGGATGACTGGAGTAAACTCTGAGGCTTCTGGCGCCAAGACTGGGATTGATGGGGGAGCCTTGGCTGGCACGTAGCCGAAGAAGACAGTTTGATCTGGAGGGAAGAGAGGATCATCTTCAAACATTAGGAACGGTCTCTCAGACTCAACTGTTCTTGCTGGCTGGACTTGTGCTGGCTGAACTGGAGGTTGAAGATTTGGGAGTGCAGAAGAAGGCGGCAATACAGGCAAAGCCCTTTTATGATACATCTTGTTCCGGTGAATAACTTGCGGTTCATACCATACTTTTTGGACTGTGTAGACATCGGTGTCTGGGTAGGGTACGGCGATCACAGTATAAGGTTCCGTTTCCCAAATGGAGTCCAATTTATGAGTCCTGGGGAATTTCTTCAACCAAACTTTGTCACCAATCTGCAATGGCTGGGCAGAGGCATGGCGGTTATAGTCCTGTTGCTGTCTATAGTGTGCCTCACCCATTTTTTTGTTGACAATCTCTTTTGCTTCTTGAATCCTTTTCTGGTGTTCAGAGACCCATTCCATAGAGGCTTGTGGCGAGTTGTTGAAAGGTGCTTGAAGGCCAAAGATCCTGTCCTTGGGCAGTTGGCCATGTCGGCCCATCATTAGATAAAATGGAATGTATCCCGTGGAGCAGTGAATGGTATTGTTATAAATTTCCAACAACTCGGGCATCAATCGAGGCCACTCTTCAGGTCGAGACACAGATGCAGCTCTCAGCATGTGGATGAACACCTGGTTGATTCTTTCAAAAAGTCCATTCTCTTGCGGGTGATAAGCAGTGGTTCCGAGTTTCTTACACGCATGGAACTGGCACAATTCCTGGAATAGTTGGGCCTCAAAGGCCGGTCCTCGGTCGGACAAGACAGTCTCAGGACATCCGAGTATCTGTACCCAATGGGTGTAGAACATCTGGGCTGTGGTCTTGGCCGTTAGATCTTTGACTGGCACAACCACTACCCACTTGGAGTAGTGATCCACCATGGTGAGGGCATACGAATACCCGGACCGGGAAGGCGATAGCTTGACATGATCCAATGTGACCAATTGGTTAGGCCTCTCACTCTGGATGGAATGGAGGGGTGCTCGGGCCTCCTTGCGGCCATTCTTGGTGATACTGCATACTGCGCACTCACTGCACCATTTTTCGACATCACTTCTCATTCCAATCCAGTAGAACCGGCATCGGACGGTGGCTTCTGTCTTGTGAACCCCAAAGTGTCCTGACTGATCGTGGTAGGCATTCAGAACCATTGCAACATCTCTCCGAGGGATCAGGATCTGATGTAGCCTTTCGCCAGACACTGGGTTCAAGAAGTTCCTGTACACCATTCCCTTGTGCACAAATAGCCTTTTTCTCTGGCGCCACAGACGCTTCAATTCATAGTCACTCTGACTCCGGCGTAGACGGGGAGGTACCCTTCTGGTCAATAAGTACTCTAACAGATCCCCCATGGTCTGACTTTCTTCTTGTAAGGTCCTCCAGGTATACAAGTCCTCCTGGACTCTTTTAGACCTAGACTCCCTCCCCTCGAGGGTGGTTGCAACATCTTGGTTCACGAACCTCTGATAGAATGGGGGCATCTCCACATCTTCCCACCTGTCCTCCACCGGGGGTTCTTCGCCGGGAGTCATTCGAGATAGCACATCCGCATTGACATTGGATTTGCCACTTCGATATTTAATAGAGAAGTCATAGTTGGCCAGCCTGGAGGCTCATCTTTGTTCCAGAGCCCCTAGTTTGGCGGTGTTCAGGTGAGCCAGGGGGTTGTTATAGGTATAAGCAGTGAACGAGGTTGCTGCCAAGTAGTCCTTGAATTTTTCGGTGACCGCCCACAAGAGGGCAGGAGCTCCAACTTGAATGAACTGTAATTGGAATCATTTCTCTTGGCTCCTCACAGGTTCCGGCTGGTGTAAGCTATCACTCGTTCTTGTTTCACTTGCATCTGGGATAACACCGCCCCTAGTCCTTCAAAACTGGCATCTGTATACAGTCGGAAAGGCCAGGATGGGGGGGCTCTGTCAATAGATGTTTCAGGGCTTGAAAGGCCACCTCTTGTTCTTTAGCCCATTCCACAGGTAGCTTCCCATTATAATTCTCTTTCGCTGTGCCTCGCTAGAGAGAGGTCAACGGCTCGGCAATTTGGGCAAAATGAGGGATAAAGCGGCGATAATACCCCGCAAATCCTAGGAAGCTCCTGATATCCTTGACAGTGCGTGGGGTAGGCCAGTTCTTGATGACTTCCACTTTAGCCGGGTCAGGTTGAACCCCTTCAGCGCTGATGACATGGCCCAGGTAATGTAGTTGTGGCTTGAGTAAGTGACACTTGGAGGGCTTAACTTTTAAACCATGCTGGATCAACACTTGAAATACATCAGACAGGTGAGTCAGATGTTCTTGGTAAGACTTGGAGTACACGATCACATCATCAAGATAGAGTAGGACACTCTGAAAGTTAAGGTGCCCTAGTCATCGTTCCATCAGCCGTTGGAAGGTAGCCGGAGCGTTGCATAGCCCAAAGGGCATGCTCTTGAATTCGAACAAACCCATGGGGGTTACAAAGGCTGTCTTTTCTCTATCTTCTACGGCCATGGGCACTTGCCAGTACCCGCTGGTCAAATCCAACGTGGAGAAGTATGCTGCAGAACCTCAATCCGGGGGAGAGGGTATGCGTCTTTATGGGTGATATTCAATTTTCTGTAATTGACACAGAAACGAATGGTCCCATCTTTCTTCTTGACCAACACCATGGGAGAGGCCCAGGGACTCTGACTTTCTTGGATCACATCCGCTTCCTTCATGTCGGTTAACAACTTCTTGACTGTTTGGTACATACCCGGTGCGACGGGCCGATGCCTTTCTTTGATGGGAGGTTTATCACCAGTCAAGATTCGATGCTTGATCATAGAAGTTCGCCCAAAATCGGTTGGATGTTTGCTGAAGGCATCTTGATACCTCTTCGCCACTTCAATGACCCCTTTGACTTGTTCTGGTGGGGTAAGGGAGCCTCCTACTTGTAGCTGACGCCACCAAGGTTCTGGAGAAACTTCGGTATGGCCCCGTGTAGTTTGAGCAGTCTGTTGTTGAGCCACCTTACGTGAGGACAGAATATCACTGGAGTCCAGGAAGAGGAGTTGGGCCACTGGGGTATATTTTGGCAACACGGTGGCTACCCTGGACAGATTAACTAAGCGAACGGGGACTCGTCCATCCACTACCGTCACTAAGCTTCTTGCAGCTCGCACCAAGGGGTGATCTTCAGACTGCAAAGGTTCTAACAAGGCTTGATAGTCTTGGTTCCTTATGCCAGGGCGCGCTCGACACCATAAAATTGTTTCCGTATTTGGCTGTAAGGTCACTGATTTCATGTCCTGGATCCGGACTTTACAGATCTCTCCTTTTTGGTTCACGAACTTCTGCTTCGCCCGCAGAATTTTGAGATGGTGCTGCGCAGTCCTTTGTCTAGAAGGAGACATGTAAGGGAGAGAGGCATGCAAAGCATCTACAATATCAGTGAAGCAATGTCTCATAATGTTCATCCCTAGAATGAACTCTGTGGCCCCTGGTACCGTCACATCGGTAACAAATTATTCCTTGCCCCCTAAGTGTGTGACCTCTCAACTGAATTGTGGGCTCCCAGTACCCATGTCTGGGAACTGGTTTCCCGTCTCCTGTCATGACACTAAAATCCATACCGTCTGGCTCACACAATGAATAAACATTCCAATATTTATAAAATAGGCCCTTAAAAATTGTAGACACCTGCGAGCCTGTGTCAATCAGTGCCTGCAGCTGGATACCATCTATAGTAACATTTACATAGGGGCAGGATGCAATGTACAATGATTGTCCTGAGTGGGGTTGCTCTTTTGCTGGACCTGTGATTCGTTTTCCTGAAGGCCGGCCCTCAACCTCAGGAGATGCCCGTTTAAAGCCCAGCACTGCATCTTCCGATGCCTGGGTTTGTTGCAATACTCACAAAAAGGCCGACTAGAAGGGGCCGGGCGAGAGCCACTAGAACGGGAAGAAGGAGCAGGGGTAGGTCTCTTAGTCACTGGAGGCTCTCTATCGACCCTAGTAGCATGATTAGCTAGCTCCTTTACCACTTGAGTGAGCTGGGCAATGTCCTGCTTGATCCCTTGGATTTCAGAAATTGTGGCGGGGGTTTGAGTGTCAGCCACGGGTGTGGGGGTTGTTGGTAACATTGGCGTAGAGCAAGCCGCCGCACCCATGGGCTCTGATCTAGGGTCAGGACTTTTCTCAGGGTCTGCCCCCTGCTCTATAACTTGAAGGGCTAGATGCTTAAACGCAGAGAAAGACATATTGGGGTTCTATACAGCCAACATCTTTAACTGGGCCTTGTCCCATTTATTTTGGACCCCTTCAATAAATCTGTCCAGCAAAAGTTTATTACCCTGATCGGGGGTTATGCTATCTAATTTTTGAACTGCCTCCAGGGTATTTTTTAAGGCTACTGCGTATGCCCGTAGTGTCTCACCTGGCTTTTGTCGCCTCCCATATAGTCGGAGGCGGACCTCTTAGGGGGAGTGGGACTCAAATACCTGGTGCAATCCCTCGAAGATCTGCTCTACTGTAGTCCTCTCAGAAGTGGGCCAGGTGCATACAAGCCCTTGACAGATGAGCTTTAACTTTGATGAGCTTTAACTTGACGAGCGATAGATTTGTGGTGGTCTTTTAAGCCTTTTCTGTTACTCTTTTTTTTTCTTTTTCTCTCCTTTTTTCTTGCATTTTTGTAAGATTAAGCTGAAATAGTGAAATTGCTACTTTTTTGGGGACATATTACCTTTATTCTCTGTTCTCTTTTTATGATTTGTGATGTTTAATTGTAAATCGTATGTATGTTTGTTGTTAATAATAAAAAAATAAATAAATAAATAAATAAATAAAATTAAAAAAAAAGAAGTGGGCCAGGTGCGAACTTCTTCACGTGCAGGTCCCTGCAGTTGCCCCATGAGTAACAGCACCTGTTGGTTGGGGGGAAGAGACTAAAGAGAAAAGATGCTCTGGAAGCTCTCTTGAAAATCTTTAAGTGAAAAGGGATCCCCTCTGTAGTTAGGAAGTACAGGCTTCCCCAGGTAGAATGGAGGAGCCCCGCCATCATGGCGTCGTGCTGGAGGGGAGGAGGGCAGCAGTCTCCGACCTTCTGAAACAGGCGACGATCTGGCTGAAGATGGCCCTGCAAGAGGTGGTGCAACAGGGAAGGACCTAGCCGGGGGTGATCCCGGAGGGATAGCCTGCACTGGAGCCACAAGAGGATCTGGAACATCACCTGCGTCCGGTGATCTTAGATCTGACATTTTGTCGACTTGATTGAGTGCGCTGTCGCTTTAAGGAATTTTGAGTGCGCCGTCGTTGAGTGCGCTGTCTCTTTAACTCCTTAACGACGCAGGACGTATATTTACGTCCTGCGCCGGCTCCCGCGATATGAAGCGGGATCGCGCCGCGATCCTGCATCATATCGCGTCGGTCCCGGCGCTCATCAACGGCCGGGACCCGCGGCTAATACCACACATCGCCGATCGCGGCGATGTGGGGTATTAACCCTTTAGAAGCGGCGGTCAAAGCTGACCGCCGCTTCTAAAGTGAAACTGAAAGTGACCCGGCTGCTGAGTCGGGCTGTTCGGGACCGCCGCGGTGAAATCGCGGCGTCCCGAACAGCTGCCCGGACACCGGGAGGGCCTTACCTGCCTCCTCGGTGTCCGATCTACGAATGACTGCTCCGTGCCTGAGATCCAGGCAGGAGCAGTCAAGCGCCGATAATGCTGATCACAGGCGTGTTAATACACGCCAGTGATCAGCATAGGAGATCAGTGTGTGCAGTGTTATAGGTCCCTATGGGACCTATAACAATGCAAAAAAAAGTGTTAATAAAGGTCATTTAACCCCTTCCCTAATAAAAGTTTGAATCACCCCCCTTTTCCCATAAAAAAAATAAAACAGTGTAAAAAAATAAATAAATAAACATATGTGGTATCGCCGCGTGCGTAAATGTCCGAACTATAAAAATATATAATTAATTAAACCGCACGGTCAATGGCGTACGCGCAAAAAAATTCCAAAGTCCAAAAAAGCGTATTTTGGTCACTTTTTATACCATTAAAAAAAGGAATAAAAAGTGATCAAAAAGTCCGATCAAAACAAAAATCATACCGATAAAAACTTCAGATCATGGTGCAAAAAATGAGCCCTCATACCGCCCTGTACGCGGAAAAATTAAAAAGCTATAGGGGTCAGAAGATGACATTTTTAAACGTATAAATTTTCCTGCATGTAGTTATGATTTTTTCCAGAAGTGCGACGACATCAAACCTATATAAGTAGGGGATCATTTTAACCGTATAGACCTACAGAATAATGATAAGGTGTAATTTTTACCGAAATATGCACTGCGTAGAAACGGAAGCCCCCAAAAGTTACAAAATGGCGTTTTTTTTTTCGATTTTGTCGCACAATGATTATTTTTTTCCGTTTCGCCGAGCATTTTTGGGTAAAATGACTAATGTCACTGCAAAGTAGAATTGGCGACGCAAAAAATAAGCCATAATATGGATTTTTAGGTGGAAAATTGAAAGGGTTATGATTTTTAAAAGGTAAGGAGGAAAAAACGAAAGTGCAAAAACGGAAAAACCCTGAGTCCTTAAGGGGTTAAGCTGGCTGGATACTGCGGGAGTGTCTGCGTGCCGTGCAGCCCAGGGTTAATGCTGGAGATATCGGAGGCTTCCGTACTCAGCATGCGCTGCCGCGGGTACTTGCTGGTCTTTTGCAGCTTCGGTGATGATCGCCGGACGCGTTGCTGTGGCTGCGCCAGGCAGTTTCCTGCTTGGTCCGGTCAGTAAATGTTTCCCCTGTGCAACACAGGGCGGATTCTTTAGTCCCGGCTCACACACTGAAGAGGCGTCACCGCTGGGGAATGGTGGAAACAATTTAACCCCTTCAGGTATGGACTTTTTACGCTTAGTACTGGCAGCTAACAGTCTCTCCTTCACCTTCCCCACCACTTGTATTTGCGCCTTGTTAGACAAATTTCTTTCAATAATACAGTCCCGTACACAGTTCAGACTTGGGGGAAGGACTTGATTTAGTGGCTGAATAGTTAAGGCGTACACCCGAATCCTGTTCGTGGACGCCAAAAACGATGTGGTGGCCACAGGTGAGGTCCACAGCCACCGCTACGCTGGGGTTAGCTACTTGGTTCTTGGGGGGGTTATGAACCCAGGGTCGGATGGTATTAACCCTTAATGTAACGTGACGCCAATGTAGTCTTGGTATCTCCCGAGGTACTACAGGTCCGGGGAACTCCGTCTCCCCACAGGCTAGCAAGGAAAGAATGGACTCCACACTAGGTTGTAATATCACGGAGGCTTTACTAACTTGAAGATAGATGGTACAATCTCCACAGCGCTCAACCAAAGTCTGCCAAAGGGTTAACAGACAGTCTCTAGAGGACCACACAGCTTGCAGTGCCTGGACTTGATATTACATATATGCTTGGCTCTTACGGCCGGACTAGGAGTGTTAGGTCTGCGCTATATTAGGCTTGAGATTAAAGTCACTTACTGAAGTGTCGGTAGATTTGTGGATTTTCGCCGGAAGATAATGAATTGTCCTTTAGGAATCCTCTGATCAAGGCTGAAGTAAAGGCTGGATATTCCTCTGCTCTGTACTCTGACTGACAGAAGATAATGAATTGTCCTTTAGGAATCCTCTGATCAAGGCTGAAGTAAAGGCTGGATATTCCTCCACTCTGTACTCTGACTGACAGAAGATAATGAATTGTCCTTTAGGAATCCTCTGATCAAGGCTGAAGTAAAGGCTGGATATTCCTCTGCTCTGTACTCTGACTGACAGAAGATAATGAATTGTCCTTTAGGAATCCTCTGATCAAGGCTGAAGTAAAGGCTGGATATTCCTCTGCTCTGTACTCTGACTGACAGAAGATAATGAATTGTCCTTTAGGAATCCTCTGATCAAGGCTGAAGTAAAGGCTGGATATTCCTCTGCTCTGTACTCTGACTGACAGAAGATAATGAATTGTCCTTTAGGAATCCTCTGATCAGGGCTGAAGTAAAGGCTGGATATTCCTCCACTCTGTACTCTGACTGACAGAAGATAATGAATTGTCCTTTAGGAATCCTCTGATCAAGGCTGAAGTAAAGGCTGGATATTCCTCCACTCTGTACTCTGACTGACAGAAGATAATGAATTGTCCTTTAGGAATCCTCTGATCAAGGCTGAAGTAAAGGCTGGATATTCCTCCACTCTGTACTCTGACTGACAGAAGATAATGAATTGTCCTTTAGGAATCCTCTGATCAA
The DNA here is from genome assembly GCF_029499605.1 of Hyla sarda. Taxonomy (NCBI): domain Eukaryota; kingdom Metazoa; phylum Chordata; class Amphibia; order Anura; family Hylidae; genus Hyla; species Hyla sarda. The sequence continues at coordinate 43,768 of NW_026610499.1, read as the reverse complement.
GGCTGAAGTAAAGGCTGGATATTCCTCCACTCTGTACTCTGACTGACAGAAGATAATGAATTGTCCTTTAGGAATCCTCTGATCAAGGCTGAAGTAAAGGCTGGATATTCCTCCACTCTGTACTCTGACTGACAGAAGATAATGAATTGTCCTTTAGGAATCCTCTGATCAAGGCTGAAGTAAAGGCTGGATATTCCTCTGCTCTGTACTCTGACTGACAGAAGATAATGAATTGTCCTTTAGGAATCCTCTGATCAAGGCTGAAGTAAAGGCTGGATATTCCTCCACTCTGTACTCTGAACTGAAATGAGTTGCTGTTTCTTCACTCTACTCAGCTTCTCTCCACACCTGAACTCTGATCCCTTCTGTACTCCACCTCTGAACTCCTGCACTCCACTACACAGGAAATACCACCCCTTATAAGGGAAGGCTAAACTAAAGCCCATTGGTCAGGCAGCTGTGGATCATAGAGTTATCTGTATCCCCTTTAGGATTTACAATAAAGTTACATACAAATAACATAATATAACACCTTACACAAACGTTTAGTCTAGCCCTCAGTCCTCCACTCTCACATACCCTGACTGAGCATGAGGTTGCTAGGTAACATACTTAAAGCTACAGATACCTAATAAGAGATTATTAAGTTATAACAGTGCAAATACACATTAGAAATGGTTGAATCCCTGCAGGAGAGACCCCAGGACACTGGAGGTCCCAATCTGACAGGGCCTAAAATACCTTGCCTCATCATACAGACACCGTCCTCATCATACAGACACCGTCCTCATCATACAGACACCGTCCTCATCATACAGGCACCGTCCTCATCATACAGACACCGTCCTCATCATACAGACACCGTCCTCATCATACAGACACCGTCCTCATCATACAGACACCGTCCTCATCATACAGACACCAGCCTCTTCATACAGACACCGGCCTCATCATACAGGCACCGGCCCGGTCATACAGGCACCATCCTCATCATACAGACACCGTTCTCATCATACAGGCACCGGCCTCATCATACAGACACCGTCCTCATCATACAGGCACCGGCCTCATCATACAGACACCATCCTCATCATACAGACACCGTCCTCATCATACAGACACCAGCCTCATCATACAGACACCAGCCTCATCATACAGACACCGTCCTCATCATACAGGCACCGGCCTCATCATACAGACACCATCCTCATCATACAGACACCGGCCTCATCATACAGACACCGTCCTCATCATACAGACACCGTCCTCATCATACAGACACCGTCCTCATCATACAGGCACCGGCCTCATCATACAGACACCGTCCTCATCATACAGACACCGTCCTCATCATACAGACACCAGCCTCTTCATACAGACACCGGCCTCATCATACAGGCACCGGCCCGGTCATACAGGCACCATCCTCATCATACAGACACCGTTCTCATCATACAGGCACCGGCCTCATCATACAGACACCGTCCTCATCATACAGGCACCGGCCTCATCATACAGACACCATCCTCATCATACAGACACCGTCCTCATCATACAGACACCAGCCTCATCATACAGACACCAGCCTCATCATACAGACACCAGCCTCTTCATACAGACACCGGCCTCATCATACAGGCACCGGTCCGGTCATACAGGCACCATCCTCATCATACAGACACCGTTCTCATCATACAGGCACCGGCCTCATCATACAGACACCGTCCTCATCATACAGGCACCGGCCTCATCATACAGACACCATCCTCATCATACAGACACCGTCCTCATCATACAGACACCAGCCTCATCATACAGACACCAGCCTCATCATACAGACACCGGCCTCATCATACAGACACCGGCCTCATCATACAGGCACCGGCCTCATCATACAGACACCGTCCTCATCATACAGACACCGTCCTCATCATACAGACACCGTCCTCATCATACAGACACCGTCCTCATCATACAGGCACCGGCCTCATCATACAGACACCGGCCTCATCATACAGGCACCGGCCTCATCATACAGACACCATCCTCATCATACAGGCACCGGCCTCATCATACAGACACCGTCCTCATCATACAGACACCGTCCTCATCATACAGACACCGGCCTCATCATACAGACACCGGCCTCATCATACAGGCACCGGCCTCATCATACAGACACCGTCCTCATCATACAGACATCGTCCTCATCATACAGACACCGTCCTCATCATCCTCATCATACAGACACCGTCCTCATCATACAGACACCGGCCTCATCATACAGGCACCGGCCTCATCATACAGACACCGTCCTCATCATACAGACACCGTCCTCATCATACAGGCACCGGCCCGGTCATACAGGCACCATCCTCATCATACAGACACCGTCCTCATCATACAGACACCGGCCTCATCATACAGACACCAGCCTCATCATACAGACACCATCCTCATCATACAGGCACCGGCCTCATCATACAGGCACCGGCCTCATCATACAGACACCGGCCTCATCATACAGACACCAGCCTCATCATACAGACACCATCCTCATCATACAGACACCGGCCTCATCATACAGACACCGGCCTCATCATACAGGCACCAGCCCAGTCATACAGGCACAGGCCTCATCATACAGACACCAGCCTCATCATACAGACACCAGCCTCATCATACAGGCACCAGCCCAGTCATACAGGCACCAGCCCAGTCATACAGGCACCGTCGTCATCATACAGACACCAGCCTCATCATACAGACACCAGCCTCTTCATACAGACACCAGCCTCATCATACAGACACCATCCTCATCATACAGACACCGGCCTCATCATACAGACACCAGCCTCATCATACAGACACCAGCCTCATCATACAGGCACCGTCCTCATCATACAGACACCAGCCTCATCATACAGACACCAGCCTCATCATACAGGCACCAGCCCAGTCATACAGGCACCGGTCCGGTCATACAGGCACCGTCCTCATCATACAGACACCAGCCTCATCATACAGACACCGTCCTCATCATACAGACACCAGCCTCATCATACAGACACCAGCCCGGTCATACAGGCACCAGCCCGGTCATACAGGCACCAGCCCGGTCATACATGCACCATCCTCATCATACAGACACCGTCCTCATCATACAGACACCGTCCTCATCATACAGGCACCAGCCCGGTCATACAGACACCGGCCTCATCATACAGACACCGGCCTCATCATACAGGCACCGGCCTCATCATACAGGCACCAGCCTCATCATACAGGCACCGGCCTCATCATACAGGCACCGGCCTCATCATACAGGCACCGGCCTCATCATACAGGCACCGGCCTCATCATACAGACACCGTCTTCATCATACAGACACCGTCCTCATCATACAGACACCAGCCTCATCATACAGGCACCAGCCCGGTCATACAGACACCATCCTCATCATACAGACACCGGCCTCATCATACAGGCACCGGCCTCATCATACAGGCACCGGCCTCATCATACAGACACCAGCCTCATCATACAGACACCATCCTCATCATTCAGACACCGGCCTCATCATACAGACACCGGCCTCATCATACAGAAACCGGCCTCATCATACAGGCACCGGCCTCATCATACAGGCACCGGCCTCATCATACAGGCACCAGCCCAGTCATACAGGCACCGTCCTCATCATACAGACACCAGCCTCATCATACAGACACCAGCCTCATCATACAGACACCAGCCTCATCATACAGACACCAGCCTCATCATACAGATATCGGCCTCATCATACAGGCACCAGCCCAGTCATACAGGCACCGGTCCGGTCATACAGGCACCGTCCTCATCATACAGACACCGTCCTCATCATACAGACACCAGCCTCATCATACAGGCACCAGCCCGGTCATACAGACACCATCCTCATCATACAGACACCGGCCTCATCATACAGGCACCGGCCTCATCATACAGGCACCGGCCTCATCATACAGGCACCGGCCTCATCATACAGGCACCGGCCTCATCATACAGACACCAGCCTCATCATACAGACACCATCCTCATCATACAGACACCGGCCTCATCATACAGACACCGGCCTCATCATACAGACACCGGCCTCATCATACAGGCACCGGCCTCATCATACAGGCACCGGCCTCATCATACAGGCACCAGCCCAGTCATACAGGCACCATCCTCATCATACAGACACCAGCCTCATCATACAGACACCAGCCTCATCATACAGGCACCAGCCCAGTCATACAGGCACCGTCCTCATCATACAGACACCATCCTCATCATACAGACACCAGCCTCATCATACAGGCACCGTCCTCATCATACAGACACCAGCCTCATCATACAGGCACCAGCCCGGTCATACAGACACCATCCTCATCATACAGACACCGGCCTCATCATACAGGCACCGGCCTCATCATACAGGCACCGGCCTCATCATACAGACACCAGCCTCATCATACAGACACCATCCTCATCATACAGACACCGGCCTCATCATACAGACACCAGCCTCATCATACAGACACCATCCTCATCATACAGACACCGGCCTCATCATACAGACACCGGCCTCATCATACAGACACCGGCCTCATCATACAGGCACCGGCCTCATCATACAGGCACCGGCCTCATCATACAGGCACCAGCCCAGTCATACAGGCACCATCCTCATCATACAGACACCAGCCTCATCATACAGACACCAGCCTCATCATACAGGCACCAGCCCAGTCATACAGGCACCGTCCTCATCATACAGACACCATCCTCATCATACAGACACCAGCCTCATCATACAGACACCAGCCTCATCATACAGACACCAGCCCAGTCATACAGGCACCGTCCTCATCATACAGACACCAGCCTCATCATACAGACACCAGCCTCATCATACAGACACCAGCCTCATCATACAGACACCAGCCTCATCATACAGATATCGGCCTCATCATACAGGCACCAGCCCAGTCATACAGGCACCGGTCCGGTCATACAGGCACCGTCCTCATCATACAGACACCAGCCTCATCATACAGACACCAGCCTCTTCATACAGACACCAGCCTCATCATACAGACACCATCCTCATCATACAGACACCGGCCTCATCATACAGACACCAGCCTCATCATACAGACACCAGCCTCATCATACAGGCACCAGCCCAGTCATACAGGCACCGGTCCGGTCATACAGGCACCGTCCTCATCATACAGACACCAGCCTCATCATACAGACACCGTCCTCATCATACAGACACCAGCCTCATCATACAGACACCAGCCCGGTCATACAGGCACCAGCCCGGTCATACAGGCACCAGCCCGGTCATACATACACCATCCTCATCATACAGACACCGTCCTCATCATACAGACACCGTCCTCATCATACAGGCACCAGCCCGGTCATACAGACACCGGCCTCATCATACAGACACCGTCCTCATCATACAGACACCGTCCTCATCATACAGACACCGTCCTCATCATACAGGCACCGGCCTCATCATAAAGGCACCGGCCTCATCATACAGACACCGTCCTCATCATACAGACACCGTCCTCATCATACAGACACCAGCCTCATCATACAGGCACCAGCCCGGTCATACAGACACCATCCTCATCATACAGACACCGGCCTCATCATACAGGCACCGGCCTCATCATACAGGCACCGGCCTCATCATACAGGCACCGGCCTCATCATACAGGCACCGGCCTCATCATACAGGCACCGGCCTCATCATACAGGCACCGGCCTCATCATACAGACACCAGCCTCATCATACAGACACCATCCTCATCATACAGACACCGGCCTCATCATACAGACACCGGCCTCATCATACAGACACCGGCCTCATCATACAGGCACCGGCCTCATCATACAGGCACCGGCCTCATCATACAGGCACCAGCCCAGTCATACAGGCACCGTCCTCATCATACAGACACCGGCCTCATCATACAGACACCAGCCTCATCATACAGACACCGGCCTCATCATACAGACACCAGCCTCATCATACAGATATCGGCCTCATCATACAGGCACCAGCCCAGTCATACAGGCACAGGCCTCATCATACAGACACCAGCCTCATCATTCAGACACCAGCCTGGTCATACAGACACCGGCGGCCTGGTCATAGAGGCACCGTCCTCATCATACAGACAACGGCCTCATCATACAGACACCAGCCCAGTCATACAGGCACAGGCCTCATCATACAGACACCAGCCTCATCATACAGACACCAGCCTGGTCATACAGGCACCGGCCTCATCATACAGGCACCATCCTCATCATACAGGCACCGGCCCAGTCATACAGGCACTGGCCCAGTCATACAGGCACCGGCCTCGTCATACAGGCACCGGCCTGTTCATACAGGCACCGGCCTCGTCATACAGGCACCGGCTTCATCATACAGGCACCGGTCCAGTCATGCAGACACCAGTCTCATCATACAGGCACCGGCCTCATCATACAGACACCAGCCAAGTCATACAGGTACTGACCCAGTCATACAGGTACTGACCCAGAATTACAGGTACTGACCCAGACATACAGGTACTGACCCAGACATACAGGTACTGACCCAGACATACAGGTACTGACCCAGACATACAGGTACTGACCCAGTCATACAGGTACTGACCTTATCATTCAGACACTATAGACAATGAGGGGCCCAGCAGAGAGTGTCTACAGCATCTAGACTGTCAGGTGTGAATTGTTTCCATTGGTCATCAGGGAGTAGGTTATGCGTATTCACACTGAAGCCACTACTCCTGTCCTCTGCACCCATCTGGATGGTAGACATGCTGCCTGGTCATGAGGGGATTTTGTGCAGGTCCAGTGCGGGCACCATCTCATCTCAGATCCAGGTTCTTTGGTGGACAACACCTGTTGTGTTGAGGATCTCACAGGGACTTAAGAGGAAACCAAAGATCCAAAAGTAAGGCCACCATATTGTAGAAGGCTGAGGAGAATGAATGATTCAACCCTGGTGATCCCGCTAATTAGAAGACGGAGGAGGAGCTGGGTGTGGGAGCAATCCAATGAAGTATGAGTGGGGTCTATTGTTACTCTTTGTATCTGCTGGTAACAAGATGGTCGGATTGTTGGCCACACCGGGACTGTAACCGGGCCTGAGATGAGACATTATTGGTCCACTCAAGGTCAGGTTTCAGGGAATGGGGTCATTCCCCAGTCATGCAGGCACCGGCTCGGTCATACAGGTACTGGCCCAGTCAGGGACGTGCACAGACATTTTGAAGGGCAGGGGCTCAAGTAAAAAAAAGAGGGCACTTTTCATAATTTAAAAAACGTCTGCCAGACTTAATGGGCAGATGTGCTGCGGCCCAGGGACACAGTGGACTCCCGCCAGGCCTCCTCGACATTCCTATCCCCATAAAAGTTGGTGTTTTTGTAAAATCGAGTCAAGAACAGTTTCTCTGAGGTCGGCCATGTGTATATACACTTTGTCTGTGCTGTCAGTCTTATTTACAGAAAACATGTGACAGCTGCCCTATAATATACTGTATTATAGAGGAGATTCATCAAAACCTGTGCAGAGAAAGAGCGGAGCAGTCGCCCATAGCAACCAATCAGATCGTTTTGCAGAGGGCTTTTCCTCTGCAAAGGTTTTAATAAATCTCCCCCTATATGCCCCCACCTGAGCTCTATATGACAGATCCCATCCCCAATCACCCAGCACCAAGCACCCAGCACCAATCACCCAGCACCAATCACCAGTTACCAATCACCCAGCACCAATCACCCAGCACCAAGCACCCAGCACCAATCACCCATCACCCAGCACCCATCACCCAGCACCCATCACCCAGCACCAATCACCCAGCACCAATCACCCATCACCAGTTACCAATCACCCAGCACCCAGCACCCATCACCCAGTACCAATCACCCAGCACCAGTTACCAATCACCCAGCACCAATCACCCATCACCAGTTACCAATCACCCAGCACCCATCACCAGTTACCAATCACCCAGCACCCATCACCAGTTACCAATCACCCAGCACCAATCACCCACCTTATGCAGGAATCTCCACACAGCTCTGGTTCTTACACAAGAGATGGACACCACACAAATGTTACGCCGAGCGCTCCGGGTCCCCGCTCCTCCCCGGAGCGCTCACGGCGTCTCTCTTCCTGCAGCGCCCTGGTCGGTCCCGCTGACCGGGAGCGCTGCACTGACATGGCCGTCGGGGATGCGATTCGCACAGCGGGACGCGCCCGCTCGCGAGTCGCATCCCAAGTCACTTACCCGTCCCGGTCCCCTGCTATCATGTGCTGGCGCGCGCGGCTCCGCCCTCTAGGGCGCGCGCGCGCCAGCTCTCTGAGACTTAAAGGGCCAGTGCACCAATGATTGGTACGCCTGGCCCGATTAGCTTAATTGGCTTCCACCTGCTCCCTGGCTATATCTGACCTCCTCCCATGCACTCCCTTGCCGGATCTTGTTGCCTTGTGCCAGTGAAAGCGTTTAGTGTGTCCAAAGCCTGTGTACCAGAACTTCTGCTATCCACCCTGACTACGAACCTTGCCGCCTGCCCCGACCTTCTGCTACGTCTGACCTTGCCTCTGCCTAGTCCTTCTGTCCCACGCCTTCTCAGCAGTCAGCGAGGTTGAGCCGTTGCTAGTGGATACGACCTGGTTGCTACTGCCGCAGCAAGACCATCCCGCTTTGCGGCGGGCTCTGGTGAATACCAGTAGCATCTTAGAACCGGTCCAACGGCACGGTCCACGCCAATCCCTCGCTGACACAGAGGATCCACTACCTGTAAGCCGAATCGTGACAACAAATATATGCTTACAGTCTACAATATACAAGAGTTGGCAAAAAAAAGAATTATAAATATACAAAGACGTCCAGGCATAGCACAGCATACAGGATGGAGGCAGGGAAGCTCCACCTCCATTGCGCACAAGACTGACTTCGCATACTAGCAATGTGGGGCAATACCTAGAAAATGGAAAGACCAATTTTTGTATATATGCACCGTAACCTGGTTTATTGGGTTTAGTGCGAGTAAACAGCCTGTCAGTTTCCCTTTAATTATATACCATACCCCCCTTAATTCCCTATATACTGTGCCACGATTCATCTATTAATTCCCTATATACTGTGCCACCATTCATCTATTAATGAACTATATACTGTGCCACCATTCATCTATTAATGAACTATATACTGTGCCACCATTAATGAACTATATACTGTGCCACCATTCATCTATTAATGAACTATATACTGTGCCACCATTCATCTATTAATTCCCTATATACTGTGCCACCATTCATCTATTAATTCCCTATATACTGTGCCACCATTAATGAACTATATACTGTGCCACCATTCATCTATTAATTCCCTATATACTGTGACACCATTCATCTATTAATTCCCTATATACTGTGCCACCATTAATTCCCTATATACTGTGCCACCATTCATCTATTAATTCCCTATATACTGTGCCACCATTAATTCCCTATATACTGTGCCACCATTCATCTATTAATTCCCTATATACTGTGCCACCATTAATTCCCTATATACTGTGCCACCATTCATCTATTAATTCCCTATATACTGTGCCACCATTCATCTATGAATTCCCTATATACTGTGCCACCATTAATTCCCTATATACTGTGCCACCATTCATCTATTAATTCCCTATATACTGTGCCACCATTCATCTATTAATTCCCTATATACTGTGCCACCATTAATTCCCTATATACTGTGCCACCATTCATCTATTAATTCCCTATATACTGTGCCACCATTCATCTATTAATTCCCTATATACTGTGCCACCATTCATCTATTAATTCCCTATATACTGTGCCACCATTCATCTATTAATTCCCTATATACTGTGCCACCATTCATCTATTAATTCCCTATATACTGTACCACCATTAATGAACTATATACTGTGCCACTATTATTTAACTATACTGTGCCACCACTAAGGGTGCGTTCACACGTGCGTATTTTCTGCTGCAGATTTGCTTTAGCAGATTTCTCTTTCCATTGTCAATGGGAAGCAAAATCTGCAGCAGCAAAATCTGCAGCAAAAATAAGCACATGTGAACGCACCCTAAGGATCTATACACAGTGCCAGCATACATAAAAAATATAATGTTCCAATACAATGAAATATATACTGTGCTTCCATAAATTCCCTATATACTGTGCTTACATTCCTCCAATAATTCCCTAATAATGTGCTTCATACAATACATACAAGCACATAACATAAAGACACATACAGTACATAGGTAATATACACATATACATAGAGACACTTGCATATATATATATGTACACACATACATACACACACATATACATACATGCATACACACACACACATATATATATACATACACACACACACATATATATATAGATATACACACACACACATATATATATATATATATACACACACACACACATATATATACACACACACACACCTATACATACATAGATTCACTTGCTCACATATATAGGCATATACATAGAGATATACACACACACACAAACACACACATATATACATACACACACACTGACATATATACATACACACACACTGACATACAATCACTCACATATATACACACACACACACACTGACATATATACATACACACACACTGACATACAATCACTCACATATATACACACACACACTGACATATATACATACACACACACTGACATACAATCACTCACATATATACACACACACACTGACATATATACATTCACACACTGACATACAATCACTCACATATATACATACACTGACATACAATCACTCACATATATACACACACACACTGACATATATACATACACACACTGACATACAATCGCTCACATATATACATACACTGACATATAATCACTCACATATATACATACACTGACATACAATCACTCACATATATACATACACTGACATACAATCACTCACATATATACATACACACACTGACATATATACATACACACACACTGACATACAATCACTCACATATATACACACACACACACTGACATATATACATACACACACACTGACATACAATCACTCACATATATACACACACACACACTGACATATATACATACACACACACTGACATACAATCACTCACATATATACACACACACACACTGACATATATACATACACACACACTGACATACAATCACTCACATATATATACACACACACACTGACATATATACATACACACACTGACATACAATCACTCACATATATATATACACTGACATACAATCACTCACATATATACATACACTGACATACAATCACTCACATATATATATACACTGACATACAATCACACACATATATACACACACACACACTGACATACAATCACTCACATATATATATATACACTGACATACAATCACTCACATATATACACTGACATACAATCGCTCACATATATACATACACACACACTGACATACAATCACTCACATATATACATACACTGACATACAATCACTCACATATATACACACACTGACATACAATCACTCACATATATACACACACTGACATACAATCACTCACATATATACATACACTGACATACAATCACTCACATATATACATACACACACACTGACATACAATCGCTCACATATATACATACACACACACTGACATACAATCGCTCACATATATACATACACACACACTGACATACAATCACTCACATATATACACACACTGACATACAATCACTCACATATACATACACACACACTGACATACAATCACTCACATATATACATACACACACACACACTGACATATATACATACACACACACTGACATACAATCACTCACATATATACATACACTGACATACAATCACTCACATATATACATACACTGACATACAATCACACACATATATACATACACACACACTGACATACAATCACTCACATATATACATACACTGACATACAATCACTCACATATATACATACACTGACATACAATCACACACATATATACATACACTGACATATATACATACACACACACTGACATACAATCACTCACATATATACATACACTGACATACAATCACTCACATATATACACACACACACTGACATACAATCACTCACATATATACATACACTGACATACAATCACACACATATATACATACACTGACATATATACATACACACACACTGACATATAATCACTCACATATATACATACACTGACATACAATCACTCACATATATACACACACACACACTGACATATATACATACACACACACTGACAAACAATCACTCACATATATATATACACTGACATACAATCACTCACATATATACACACACACACTGACATATATACACACACACACTGACATACAATCACTCACATATATACATACACTGACATACAATCACTCACATATATACATACACTGACATACAATCACTCACATATATACACATACACACACACTGACATACAATCACTCACATATATATATACACTGACATACAATCACTCACATATATACACACACACACTGACATATATATACACACACACACTGACATATATACATACACACACACTGACATACAATCACTCACATATATACATACACTGACATACAATCACTCACATATATATATACACTGACATACAATCACTCACATATATACATACACTGACATACAATCACTCACATATATATATACACTGACATACAATCACTCACATATATACACACACACACTGACATATATACACACACACACTGACATACAATCACTCACATATATACATACACTGACATACAATCACTCACATATATACACACACACACTGACATACAATCACTCACATATATACATACACTGACATACAATCACTCACATATATACATACACTGACATACAATCACTCACATATATACATACACTGACATACAATCACACACATATATACATACACTGACATATATACATACACACACACTGACATACAATCACTCACATATATACATACACTGACATACAATCACTCACATATATACACACACACACTGACATACAATCACTCACATATATACATACACTGACATATAATCACTCACATATATACATACACTGACATACAATCACTCACATATATACACACACACACACACTGACATATATACATACACACACACTGACAAACAATCACTCACATATATATATACACTGACATACAATCACTCACATATATACACACACACACTGACATATATACACACACACACACTGACATATATACACACACACACTGACATACAATCACTCACATATATACATACACTGACATACAATCACTCACATATATACACACACACACTGACATATATACATACACACACACTGACATATATACACACACACACTGACATATATACATACACACACACTGACATACAATCACTCACATATATACATACACTGACATACAATCACTCACATATATATATACACTGACATACAATCACTCACATATATACATACACTGACATACAATCACTCACATATATACATACACTGACATACAATCACTCACATATATACATACACTGACATACAATCACTCACATATATACACACACACACACTGACATACAATCACTCACATATATACATACACTGACATACAATCACTCACATATATACATACACTGACATACAATCACTCACATATATATATACACTGACATACAATCACTCACATATATACATACACTGACATACAATCACTCACATATATACACACACACACACTGACATACAATCACTCACATATATACACACACACACACACTGACATATATACATACACACACACTGACATACACACACTGACATATATACATACACTGACATACAATCGCTCACATATATTTACAGTTACTTACAGTAAGGGCAGTATAGACTGGAGTTTGTGGCCGGACACGCTGTGGGCGGGGCTTCTCTCTGCCTCCTCTGCTCCTGTCTCCTCCATGTGGAGAGAAGCAGAGAAATGGCAGATAATGACAGGATAAGTGGCGCCCCCTTACTGCAGGGAGGGCACAGCACTCTCCATTAAACCACATACAAATCTCCCCAGCAATGGATCCTTTTTACTTCACCTCCTTTTGTGAGGGAACTAGAGGGGCAGGGGCTCCAGCCCCCTTTCACTCCTATGTGTGCACGTCCCTGGGCCCAGTGATACAGGTACCAGCCCAGTCGTGTCCTCACCTACTGAGGTTGGCTAGCCTTGCAGCCATATCCCTGTCAACTGATGGCCAGCAGGTCCTTTTGCTTGAGCTCACAAATTTCAGTGCCACTGTTTGAGTGAAGTAAATCTCAAACAAACAACAAAAACGTGGTCTCAAATGGCCGGAGGTGTCAACCCCATATACAGTTGTGCATTTATACTGGGGGAGCAGATCCTGCCCTTGTAGTCCGTTGCTAGGGGCGATCCCCAGCATAAAAATGCATACAATGGAGGATGCCTTCAGCGGACTACAAGTACCACAATAGAATCCTACACCAGAGTCGACCGTAATTGCCCACTGGCCCCTGTTTTGCTTATCACGCACAGGTAGGATTAGCGTTAGGTCCCGCGCCATTTTGAGAAACCTTGGCGTTGGTGTGCGGGCTCTGGTGTGTCCTTCATATAAGGATATACTGGCGTTGGTGTGCGGGCTCTGGTGTGTCCTTCATATAAGGATATACTGGCGTTGGTGTGCGGGCTCTGGTGTGTCCTTCATATAAGGATATACTGGCGTTGGTGTGCGGGCTCTGGTGTGTCCTTCATATAAGGATATACTGGCGTTGGTGTACGGGCTCTGGTGTGTCCTTCATATAAGGATATACTGGCGTTGGTGTGCGGGCTCTGGTGTGTCCTTCATATAAGGATATACTGGCGTTGGTGTACGGGCTCTGGTGTGTCCTTCATATAAGGATATACTGGCGTTGGTGTACGGGCTCTGGTGTGTCCTTCATATAAGGATATACTGGCGTTGGTGTGCGGGCTCTGGTGTGTCCTTCATATAAGGATATACTGGCGTTGGTGTGCGGGCTCTGGTGTGTCCTTCATATAAGGATATACTGGCGTTGGTGTGCGGGCTCTGGTGTGTCCTTCATATAAGGATATACTGGCGTTGGTGTGCGGGCTCTGGTGTGTCCTTCATATAAGGATATACTGGCGTTGGTGTGCGGGCTCTGGTGTGTCCTTCATATAAGGATATACTGGCGTTGGTGTGCGGGCTCTGGTGTGTCCTTCATATAAGGATATACTGGCGTTGGTGTGCGGGCTCTGGTGTGTCCTTCATATAAGGATACACTGGCGTTGGTGTGCGGGCTCTGGTGTGTCCTTCATATAAGGATATACTGGCGTTGGTGTGCGGGCTCTGGTGTGTCCTTCATATAAGGATATACTGGCGTTGGTGTGCGGGCTCTGGTGTGTCCTTCATATAAGGATATACTGGCGTTGGTGTGCGGGCTCTGGTGTGTCCTTCATATAAGGATATACTGGCGTTGGTGTGCGGGCTCTGGTGTGTCCTTCATATAAGGATATACTGGCGTTGGTGTGCGGGCTCTGGTGTGTCCTTCATATAAGGATATACTGGCGTTGGTGTGCGGGCTCTGGTGTGTCCTTCATATAAGGATATACTGGCGAATGTCTCAATTTTACCATCAGTGTTGAGGGATTAGCCAATGTCACTGTATACATCTACCACAGTAGTGACCTATATTCCTGTATTGTATTCTAATTGTTACATTCACACCGTCTATCTGGTGTAGGATTCTATTGTGGCACTTGTAGTCCCTGCAGGCATCCTCCATTGTATGCATTTTTATGCTGGGGATCGCCCCTAGCAACGGACTACAAGGGCAGGATCTGCTCCCCCAGTATAAATGCACAACTGCATTTGGGGTTGAGCCCCTCCAGCCATTTGAGACCACGTTTTTTGTTGTTTGTTTAACCCCTTAAGGACCAAGGGCGTACAGGTACGCCTTTGCTCCCTGGTACTTAAGGACCAAGGGCGTACCTGTATGCCCGTGGCAATTTCGGTCCCCGCCGCGTGGCGGGCGGGGACCGGGCCGGGGTGACTGCTGATATCTATCAGCAGGCACCCCGCGCATATGCCCAGGGGGGTCATTAGACCCCCCCCATGTCGGAGATCGGCGCAAATCACAAGTGAATTCACACTTGCGATTTGCGCCGATTCCGGGTCATTACGGGTCTATGGTGACCCGGAACAGAAGGGGGATCGCGGGTGTCCTAGACACCCACGATCCCCCTGTAGCGATAGGAGTGAGGTGGCAGAGGTGCCACCCCTCCTATCTCTGCTATTGGTGGTCTTGACGCGACCACCACTAGCAGATCGGGGGCGGAGTGGTTTACTTTCGGTTTCCCCGTTCTGCCCTCCCACAATAGGCGGGGCAGGACGGGGAAACCGACAGGGACCGGCACCAAAGATCCACTTACCCATCGGCGACGGCAGCGGGCGACGATCAGCGGCGGCAGCAGGCGGCGATCGGCGGAAGAAGAGGACGGCGTCGCAGCTTCCTGGATCCAACGGAAGCCGGTGAGTTACTTAGCAACATCTGGAGGGCTACAGTTTGAGACCACTATAGTGGTCTCTAAACTGTAACCCTCCAGATGTTGCAAAACTACAACTCCCAGCATGCCCAGAGAGCTGTTTAGGCTTGCTGGGAGTTGCAGTTTTGCAACAGCTGGAGGTCTACAGTTTGAGACCATTGCAAAGTGATCTCTATACTGTGCACCTCCAGATCTTGCAAAACCCTGCATGCTGGGAGTTGTAGTTGCGATCACTCCAGCTGTTGCATAACTACATCTCCCAGCATGCCTTTCGGCGATCAGTACATGCTAGGAGTTGAAATTTTGCAACAGCTGGAGACACACTGGTTGGAAAATACTGAGTTAGGTAACAGAACCTAACTGAAGGTTTTCCAACCAGTGTGCCTCCAGCTGTTGCAAAAGTCCAACTCCCAGCATGCACGGTCTGTCAGTACATGCTGGGAGTTGTAGTTTTGAAACAGCTGGAGGTTTGCCCCCCATGTGAACGTACAGGGTACATTCACACTGGCGGGTTTACAGTAAGTTTTCTGCTTCAAGTATGAGCTGCGGCAAATTTTTCTCCGCAGCGCAAACTCCTAGCGGTAAATTCACTGTAAACCTCCGCCAGTGTGAACGTACCCTAAAAACACTACACTACACTTACACATAATAAAGGGTAAAACACTACATTTACACCCCCTTACACTGTCCCCCTAATAAAAATAAAAAACGTATTGTGGGGGGCGTGGCTTGGCGCCGACTAGTATGGCCGCACATTGAGATGACTCCTGCTCTGCTGGCCCCTGAATCTGCTTTAACCTTTGCTAGTGATCCTGCACTCCCACTCTGAGGGACGTACCTCCGTGCACCGAGGTCTTCCTCTACCAGGCTCCCTGCTGCCACCGAAACCACCAAGGACCTCGTCTCCCCCGCTGCAGTCGGCCTCTGATACTCCGGCAGCTTCAGCACCCCGGACTCGGTCGTTTCTGCACGGCGCTGCTGTGCAGCTTACGGACTCTTCAGTGCCTGCTGTCGGCCCTTCTGCTCTCCTGCATCGAGACCCGGCGGTGAGTTGAACTACTGTGCCCTCAGACCCTCCACCTATAACTGAAGGGGATTGTATGCCTTCCTCTCCTCCTAAGGGACTGGAGACTCCATCTTGGGCGTCCTTGGTGAAGGGCCAGTCAGCTTCCCACCATAGTCCACAGTTCCCTGCAGCTGCTCCCTACTGTTCAGCCTCCCCCTCACCGAGCTCTCCTGTGCTGGGAGCCGAGCTGACCTTCTCTGGGCCCATCAGTCAGGGCAGGTGTCCCTCTCCTCCTTCAATCCCTCCTTTTTCTGCCTCATCGCTCCCCCTGGCTACCCATCCTACTGCCTCCTGCTCACCCAAGCCGCAAAGGCTCAGACAGGGCACGGCGATGTCCTCTGGTGCCCCCCAACTGTCCCCCCTGGGACCACCTCCTCTCTCTCCTGGGCTGGAGATGCCTGCCCAATCTGGGGCTCCCCCTGCATCCTGGGATGCCCTCTCTGATGCTGGCCTCCCATATTCGGGCCACCCCGTACCCTTTCCAGCTCTGCCAGACCTCAGTCAGCTACTCTCCCAAATTCCTCCTAAAGAGGACTTTCAGCTTCTCATTGCAGAGGTCAAGGATGCTTGCCGGGCGCAAATTGCGTCCATACGCCAGGATCTACAGCATGTCTCGGATCGGGTGGAGGGTTTGGAGGATGCTCATGACACCACCAGGGCATATGTCGCACAGCTGCAATCTACTATTGCCTCTCAAACTGACTTTCTCAGTGATCTACATGCCCATGTGGAGGACTTGGACAATAGGGGGAGGCGTAATAACATCAGGGTACGTGGCCTGTCAGAGGCTGCCCGTGAGGAGGATCTCTTTCTAACCCTGGAGGCCATCTTCAACCGTATCCTTGGACAACCTTCCTCTCACAAGATTAAGCTGGATCGGGCTCATCGGGCACTCCGGCCTAAGTCCACTGCAGGAGCTCCGCGAGATGTCATCTGCGAGATGTCATCTGCATCTTTCAAGTCAAGGAGACTATCGTGGCCAAGGCTAGATTACTGCGGAATTTTGACTTCAACGGGGCACCTGTTCAACTATATCAGGACTTGTCTTGGCTGACCCTCCGGAAGCGCCGGATGCTTCAACCTCTCCTTGGGATCCTCCGCTCCCATGATGTGCCCTACCGATGGAACTTCCCGTTTGCTCTACACGCCCGTAAAGATGGACGCTCTGCTGTTTTACGTTCCTGCTCTGATCTTCAGGCCTTCTGCTCAACTTTGGAGTTACCGGTGCTGCAGTTGATGGACTGGGATTTGGCACCCCACCTCCTCCTCTACCTCCTGTGTGGCAACCGGTCCGTCCCCGCCGGGCCAGCCTCCAGGGGCAGCCCCCCGCCCGTGGGTTGGGGGCTCCCTCCCGGGCCCCCCCCTGAGATGTTGCTGTGGTCCGTTGTCCGTGCTCTGCTGCTCCTGGACTGACTGTCCCCTTGATGGTGTAGAGACTACCTCCCCCTGCTGATTACGTTTCTCTTTTTCTCTTTTTTGCACAATTTTTTATTGCTTTGTAATGTTGATTTCTTTGATCACTACTGGTTTACTTAGTAGCTTGTACTCTATTGCTGGGGCCTCGGAGTGGGGTGTCCATCCCCCCCTTTTTGTGTCTGTTCCTGGTGGTGAACTTCCACATCCCCCTCGAGGTCGTAGCAATGGACCGTCAATGCCTTGGTACTTGGTCCACCTTGGTGGTCTTGACCTCCGCATTGGCTTTTTGGCCAATGGTTCTCTCATTTGTGCGATGTTGTCTCCTGTTTGTTTTTTGTTGTTTTGTCAGAATGTTTCTCCGTGTCCCCTTGTGTTCCCCTTTTCTCCCTTCTCTTTCTTGTCCGTTTTTCTCTTTAGGTTGCTTCTCCTGTATTTTTTCTTCTGGTATTCGAGCCCAGGGATTGCTGACTCTTCAACTCGGGGGTACCCCTCTGGCCGTTTTTGTGAGTAAGTTTCCTTATGTGCATGTACCCTTCCTTCACTACCCGCCATGGTCAAGTGTGTCTCCTTGAATGTTAAGGGGTTGAATTCCCCCTCTAAGAGGCGTTTGCTCCAGAGGGAGCTGGTTGCTTTACGAGCTGATATTGTTTTTCTACAGGAGACGCACTTTGACCATTCTGGATCCTTTCAATTCCTCCATCATGTTTTTCCATGTACTTTTTCTGCTGTATCGGATAGGAAAACTGCTGGGGCTGCTATCTTGGTGTCTAGGTCCTGCCCTTTACAGGTATCTTCTTCCTTTCTAGATCCCCAAGGGCGGTATGTGGTGGTGGAGGGGGTCTTGGGTGGGGTCCCACTTTTACTCTGTAACATTTATGCCCCTAACTCCTCTCAGATTCCATTTCTACATAGGTTGCCAAGCTCCACAGATACCCCTCTTCTGCCTGGTTGTTGGGGGGGGACTTTACTCTTATCTTTTCTCCTTCTTTGGATCGCCATTCCCTTTCAGCCGCTCCCCCTACCCCGGCCCAATTGCGCTTGGCTTCCATTTTCCGGCGGGTTGTGCGGGCCTCGTCCTTGTATGATTTGTGGCGGATTAACCACCCGACGGACCGCTCGTCTAGCTTTTATTCCCACCCCCACAAATTGCATACGCGCATTGACTATTTTTTTGGCAATCTTCCTATGGTGCGCATGCTCTCTGCCTCTTCTCTTGAACCTATTTCCTGGTCCGACCACTGCCCTATCCTCCTCTCTTTCTCTTCCTCCCCTTCCTCTCTTCGCTCCTGCCACTGGCGGTTGAATGATTCTCTTCTTAAATCGTTGCCTTCCCGGGAGTCGATTCAGGGTTGTCTTGCTGAGTATTTTGCCATTAATGAGGGTTCTGTCTCCTCTCAAGCTGTTCTTTGGGAAGCTCACAAGTCTGTGGTGCGAGGGCACTGTATTGCTTTGGGTTCACGACTCAAGCGTGATGCCTTGGGCCGCTCCCGGGAACTCCGCAAGGAAATTGCTAGTCTGGAAGCTCTCCTGCTGTCTGTTCCTTCTTTACCTACTTTACGGCGCTTGGTGGCTGCTCGGGCGCAGTTGGGTGACCTGGCTCTTCATAGGGTTGAGCGGCAATTGTTGTTTGCCAAGCAACGTTTTTACGAGAAGGGTAATAAAGCACACACAATGTTGGCCAGGCGCCTACGTGACCGAGTGGTAGCTCAGTCTCCGTCTGCTTTGAAGGACTCTTCTGGGGTCCTCCATTATCATCCTGCTGATATTTCCCGCCTCTTTGTTGATTACTATAAGGGTCTTTATTCTCTTCCTTCTCAGCTTCCGTCTGACCCGGTGGAGCGTACAGCGGCTCTCGACTCTTATCTCTCCAGATGTGGCCTGCCTACTTTGTCGGCGGCCGATCGGGAGTCTCTTAATGCACCCATCACTGGGGAGGAACTTTTAGAGGTTCTCAAATCCCTGCCTGCTGGTCGCTCCCCGGGCCCTGACGGGTTTACATACTTGTACTATAAGACTTTCTCCTCTATTCTTATTCCTAAGCTTGTCCCTCTTTTCAATTCTTTTATTGGGGGGGGGGGGGGGGGGTTAGGGGATCCCGCAGTCCTTTTTACATTCCCTGATTACCTTGATAGCAAAACCCGGTAAGGATCCACATGATTGCTCCAGTTATCGGCCTATTGCCCTTCTTAATTCGGATTTGAAACTGTTCTCTAAGGTGTTGGCAGTTAGATAGACTCTGTGCTTTTCTCCCGTCTCTCATCCATAAGGATCAGGTTGGGTTTATTCCCTGCCGTCAGGGCGGTGACAACACCAGGAGGGTAATAGCTCTCGTTGACTTGGTCAATCGTAGATCTGAGCAGGCTCTTTTTCTTAGCCTGGATGCCGAGAAGGCCTTTGATAGGTTGGGATGGCCTTTTCTCTTTGCCACTCTTCAGAAATTTGGTATTACTGGCAATTTTTTAACTGCACTGCGGGGTCTTTACTCTTCCCCCACTGCTTCTCTTAAGCTTCCTCATACTCCCTCCCCAACCTTCCCTCTGCTGAACGGCACTCGTCAGGGTTGTCCGCTGTCCCCCTTGATCTTTGCCCTCTGCATTGAGCCCTTGGCCGCCATGATTAGGAGGGACCCGGACATCACTGGCATCTCTTTACATGACAGGGAGTTTAACATTTGCTTGTTTGCTGATGATGTTCTTCTCACGCTCTCCCGTCCCTTGCTGTCTCTTCCCAATTTATACAAGACTCTTCATGATTATGGGGTGGTTTCGGGCTATAAGGTGAATCTCTCTAAATCTGAGGCACTCCCTCTCAACCTTCCTGTGTCCCTTTCTGCTCTCTTGCGTTCTGACTATTCCTTCAAGTGGTCTTCTTCTGCTGTTAAATATTTGGGGGTTCACATTACTTCTCGCTACTCCTCCCTCTACTCTACCAACTTTCATCCGCTTTTTCGGGAACTTCGAGCCCTCTTGGAGAAATGGCGCTCACAGTACATATCCTTTTTTGGGCGTATTGCGGCGGTTAAGATGACGATTCTCCCGAAACTCCTCTATTTTTTTTCGAAACGTTACCGACTCGTGTGCCTCTGTCTGCCCTTCGCTCTTTTCAGTCGGCTATTTTCCGTTTCATATGGGATGGGAAGAGGCACCGACTCCCTATGTCTGTAATGATGGCCAGTAGGAACTGGAGGGGTTTGGCGGTCCCGGACGTGGTTAAATACTATTGGGCTGCCCATTTGCGTCATCTGGCGGCTTGGTCTTCTTATCATGCATATAGCCGTTGGATGGAGCTGGAGAAGCTCTGGTTAGCTCCCATACATCCTAACAACTTTCTCTGGTCTCCCTCGGCTTCTACTGTCTCCTCTCCTCCTCTGCTCGGCCCTATGGCATTCTCTAAATATGTCTGGGGATACTGCTCTGTGAAGTTCAGATTATTTTCTCCCCTTTCCCCTATGCGTTCCTTTCTTTACCACCCTGCTTTTCCCCCTGGTATGTCTTCTGCTATGGTAAGGGAATGGGGTTCCAGGGGCCTTTTCTGCTGGGCGGATGTGGTTGACCCTCTCTCACGTTCTCTCCTGCCCTTTGACCGGTTGATGAGTCGTTGGGACCTCCCCTCATCTGAGCGCTTTCGCTACCTGCAGTTGCGACATTATATGTCATCTCTGCATGGCTCCACAGTGGTGTCTTTACCTACTGGGTTTGAAAGGTTGTGTCGCGGTGGACCTCAGACGAGGGGACTTCTCTCTGACATCTATTCCTTGCTTCTCCATCCTATCGGGGGAGCCCCACCGTCGCACCGATTTATGGGTCGCTGGGAGGAGGCTCTCAACACTACTATTGCCCTCCCTCAGTGGCAGGCTATTTGGGAGAGGGCTTCTAAGGCTTCGATTTGTACGGCTTATAAAGAAACTCAGTATAAGCTGATTATGGGCTGGAATCATACTCCAGAATTATTGAATAGACTTAATCCTGATATTCCTCCTCAGTGTTGGCGGTGTGGGGTGGGACTGGGCACAGTGTTCCATATATTTTGGTCTTGCCCCCCCTATTGACAGATTATTGGAGAGGGGTGCAGAGATTGCTATATGATGTGTTAAGTATCTTGGTCCCCCTGGACCCCCTTATTTACCTCCTCCATCTTTCTCATCCCTCCTTATCTAAAAAGCCTTTTAAGCTCTTCCAACATGTTGTTCTGGCTGCCAAGATCCTGGTAGCCAAGCATTGGAAGAGGACTCTCCCCCCTCCTGAGTCAGAATTGTCAGCACGTATCCGAGAGATGCGTTCCTTGGAATTCTTGACTCCTTCTCTCAACAATTCTATCCCCTTATTTCTTTCGGTCTGGGAGCCCTGGGATCGTTATACTGATAGGCAACCGCCTTGATATTCCTCTCTTTCATTTTCTCTCCTCCTCTCCCCCTCTTCCTTCTCTTTCTCTCTCCGATTTCTTTTTTGTACCTTTTGTGGTTGTTCCATGTTGTACTTGTGTGTCGTTGCTTGTCTTCCCTTCCCCAATCCCCTCCTTTTTTGTCAGTGGACTTTGTCGTCTTGTTATTTGTGTTTGGTGGGTTGTAGTACGTGGTTGCCCGTGTATATGAGTCCCATACGTTTTATGTTATGCCCATGGTAGTATCATGGCTCTGTGCCGGAGGCTTACTTTAGTTCGTCTAGGGTATCGTTGTGTGCCTCGGCAGTTCTTTTTGTTAGGGTCTGATCCCTGTTCTGCTACTTGTTGCTGGGCCTTGGCCCTGGTACTGTTCTTAATACCCACGACAGGCGCTGGGCCTGGCTGCCGTGATGTTTCTTACTTACTTTGCTTTTGTATTACTGTAACTGTAAAACTCCTTAATAAAAACTACAGTTGAAAAAAAAAACTTTTGTAAGGCAGTGTTTCCAAAACAGAGCCTCCAGCTGTTGCAAAACAACAACTCACAGCATTTCCGGACAGCCACTAACTGTCCAGGCATGCTGGGAGTTTAGCAACAGCTGGAGGCACCCTGTTTGGGAATCACTGGTGTAGTATACCCCTATGTCCACCCCTGTGCAATCCCTAATTTAGTCCTCAAATGCGCATGGCGCTCTCTCACTTCAGAGCCCTGTCGTATTTCAAGGAAACATTTTAGTGCCACATATGGGGTATCTCCGTACTCAGGAGAAATTGCACTACTAATTTTGGGGGCTTTTTTTTCCTTTTACCCCTTATGGAAAAGAAAAGTTGGGGTCTACACCAGCCTGTTAGTGTAAAAAAAAAAAAAAATTTTTTACACTAACATGCTGGTGTTGTCCTTTACTTTTTATTTTCACGGGAGGTAAAAGGAAAAAAAGACCCCCAAAATTTGTAACGCAATTTCTCCTGAGTACGGAAATACCCCATATGTGGGCATAAAATGCTCTGCGGACGCACAACAAGGCTCAGGAGTGAGAGCGCACCATGTACATTTGAGGCCCAAATTGGTGATTTGCACGGGGGTGGCTGATTTTACAGCGGTTCTGACATAAACCCAAAAAAATAAATACCCACATGTGACCTGATTTTGGAAACGACACCCCTCATGGAACATAACAGGGGTATAGTGAGCCTGAACATCCCACAGATGTTTGACAAATTTTCATTAAAGTTGGATGGGAAAATGAAAAAAAAAAAATTTCACTAAAATGCAGGTGTCATTTTCAAAAGGGAAAATAAAAAAAGCCCCCCAAAATTTGTAACCCAATTTCTTCTGAGTAAGAGCATACCCCATATGTGGATGTTAAGTGCTCTGTGGGCGCACTACAATGCTCAGAAGAGAAGGAGCGCCATTGGGATTTTGAAGAGAAAATTTGTCCGGAATTGAAGGCCACTTGTGTTTACAAAGCCCCCATGGTACCAGAACAATGGACCCCCCCCCATATGTGACCCCATTTTGGAAACTACACCCCTCACATAATGTAATAAGGGGTACAGTGAGCATTTACGCCCCACAGGTGTCTGACAGATTTTTGGAACAGTGATCCGTGAAAATGAAAAATTAAATTTTCCATTTGCACAGCCCACTGTTCCAAAGATCTGTCAAACGCCAGTGGGGTGTAAATGTTCACTGCACCACTTATTAAATTCTGTGAGGGGTGTAGTTTCCAAAATAGGGTCACATGTGGGGGGGTCCACTGTTCTGGCACCACGGGGGGCTTGGTAAATGCACATGGCCCCTGACTAACATTCCAAACGAATTCTCTTTCCAAAAGCTCAATGGTGCTCCTCCTCTTCTGAGCATTGTAGTTCGCCCGTAGTGCACTATTTTTTTTTTTACATATGCAAAAGTCGTGAAACCCGTGTGGGGTATTAAGGCTCACATTATTCCTTGTTACGTTCCTCAAGGGGTCTAGTTTCCAAAATGGTATGCCATGTGTTTTTGTTTTTTTTTGCTGTTCTGGCACCATAGGGACTTCCTAAATGCAACATGCCCCCCGAGCAAAATTTGCTCTCAAAAAGTCAAATATCACTCCTTCTCTTCTGAGCATTGTAGTTCACCCGTAATGCACTTCAGGCCAACTTATGGGTGCCTCCATACTCAGAAGAGATGGGGTTACAAATTTTGGGGGGTATTTTCTGCTATTAACCCTTGCAAAAATGTGAAATTTGGGGGGAGAAAATTATTTTTTTTACATATGCAAAAGTCGTGAAACACCTGTGGGGTATTAAGGCTCACTTTATTCCTTGTTACGTTCCCCAAGGGGTCTAGTTTCCAAAATGGTATGCCATGTTTTTGTTTTTTTTGCTGTTCTGGCACCATAGGGGCTTCCTAAATGCAACATGCCCCCCAAAAACCATTTCTGAAAAACGTACTCTCCAAAATCCCCTTGTCGCTCCTTCGCTTCTGAGCCCTCTACTGCGCCCACCGAACACTTTACATAGACATATGAGGTATGTCCATACTCCAGAGAAATTGGGCTACAAATATAAATATACATTTTCTCCTTTTACCCCTTGTCAAAATTCTAAAATTGGGTTTACAAGAACATGTGAGTGTAAAAAATGAAGATTGTGAATTTTCTCCTTCACTTTGCTGCTATTCCTGTGAAACACCTAAAGGGTTAAAACACTTACTGAATGTCATTTTGAATACTTTGGGGGTGTAGTTTTTATAATGGGGTATTGTGGGGTATTTCTAATGTGAAGACCCTTCAAATCCACATCAAACCTGAACTGGTCCCTGAAAAAAAGCGAGGTTCAAAATTTTGTCAAAAATTGGAAAAGTGCTGCTGAACTTTGAAGCCTCTGATGTCTCCAAAAGTAAAAACACGTCAATTTTATGATGCAAACATAAAGTAGACATATTGGAAATGTGAATAAAAAAATAAATATTATGAATATCCATTTTCCTAACAAGCAGAAAGCTTCAAAGTTAGAAAAATGCAAAATTTTCAAATTTTTCATCAAATTTTGGGATTTTTCACCAAGAAAGGATGCAAGTTACCACAAAATTTTACCACTTTGTTAAAGTAGAATATGTCACGAAAAAACAATCTCGGAATCAGAATGATAGATAAAAGCATCAGAGTTATTAATGTTTAAAGTGACAGTGGTCAGATGTGCAAAAAACGCTCTGGTCCTAAGGTGTAAAATGGTCTGGCCCTTAAGGGGTTAAATTTTATACTTGGAGGTGTGTAAACTCCAAAATTAATGCGCCTTGAATATCTTCCAGGCAGCATTAAGGTAGCACCTGTGAGGCCATGCACCTATATCAGCCAACTCAGGTGGGGCTTGCAGCTTGCCTCCCCCCTCCCATTGTATGTGCTCAGTCACTCTGGAGGGTATCTGGGAGACGCTGTGAGTCGGCCTAATGCTGCCGTAATTGCCCACTGGCCCCTGTTTTGCTTATCAAGCACAGGTAGGATTAGCGTTAGGTCCCGCGCCATTTTGAGAAACCTTGGCGTTGGTGTGCGGGCTCTGGTGTGTCCTTCATATAAGGATATACTGGCGTTGGTGTGCGGGCTCTGGTGTGTCCTTCATATAAGGATATACTGGCGTTGGTGTGTGGGCTCTGGTGTGTCCTTCATATAAGGATATACTGGCGTTGGTGTGCGGGCTCTGGTGTGTCCTTCATATAAGGATATACTGGCGTTGGTGTGCGGGCTCTGGTGTGTCCTTCATATAAGGATATACTGGCGAATGTCTCAATTTTAACATCAGTGTTGAGGGATAGAAAATGTCACTGTATACATCTACCACAGTAGTGACCCACATTCCTGTATTGAAGTAAAGCTCCCCAAATCCAGAGCAGTCCCTTTTAACCAATCCTTGGACAACCCCCACCCACCTCACAGACCTGCTGTTTCTCCATAAACAAGACTCTTCCATCAGGAGAAAGGTGTGCCCCCATCCTGTAGGGTCCGTGTCCTTATGATTCACAGCTGAACCTCCCCTTGTTATAACAAATTTATTGGTTTGTTCACCTTTCTCCTTGTTCTCGTCAGCACGCACGCAGCCAGCATGACCACAGTCCCTGAAGCCTGACCTTAAGTGGACCAATAATGTCTCTGTTTTTGTCTCATCTCAGGCCCGGTTACAGTCCCGGTGTGGCCAACAATCCGACCATTTTGTTACCTGCAGATACAAAGAAGAACAATACAGACATCCGCTGCTGTAAACAAGATACGGGACCCCACTCATCCTTCCTTGGATTGCTCCCACACCCAGCTCCTCCTCTGTTCTCTTCTTAGTGGGATCGCCGGGGTTGGATCATTCATTCTCCTCAGCCTTCTACAATATGGTGGCCTTACTTTTGGATCTTTAGTTTCCTCTTAAACCCCAGTGAGATCCTCCACACAACAGGTGTTGTCCACCAAAGAACCTGGATCTGAGATGAGATTATGAGGTGCAGGCCCACTGCGGGCACCATTCACTGGACCAGAACAGAATCACCTCATGACCAGGCAGTATGTCTACCATCCAGATGGTGGCAGAGGACAGGAGCATTGGCTTCAATGTGGATACGCATAACCTACTCCAGTGATGCTGGCCCTGATGACCAATGGAGACAATTCACACCTGACAGTGTAGATGCTGTAGACATTCTCTGCTGGGCCCTCATTGTCTATAGTGAGATTTTGGGAGGGGCATTTAGAGCTGCCCTAATCCCTGATCAGTTATTTAAGGACTTGAACTGATGCAGTAGACCTAGTGAGGAGCTGGTGATGCCACCGGCACCTTCTTAGGGTACTGGATGCCTCATTGTCCCCATCTTGAACATTGTAGCAGGGATTTACTGCTACGGCCCACAACCCTAAGGGATACTTCTCAGGAGAAGGACTCAGAGCTTTGCTGCCCCATGTGGCCAATAAGTGGAGTATATCCCTTTGGCTCTGGATCTACCCTTACAGGACTGTGCTCATACTCCTCTACCCATCATACTGGGCGTCCTGTATAGAAGTACTGACCCTGGGGACCTGCTTGGCTATAAACTTCGTTCTAAGGGCCTCAGCACGGGATCAAGTGTTAACCATTACACCATGGAATGTTCCCGGTATACATGGGTGACGCGGCGGTCACCACGGATGGAGGGCGAGGCGGCAGGAGGAAACTTTACCTGAAGGACACATAATACCCTCCAGTCTCTGTAGTTGATCTCCTAAGATGCAGGATGCAGTAATGAGAGGATTATGGCTAAATGCAGGAGAACCTGTGACCTCAGAGCTGACAATCACTGCTGCTGGACACGTGCCCTGTGTGTGGGGTGGGGGCACGTATCACCAGCTACATATGTAAATTTTCATGCAATTTATGAGGGCATAATGGCTGGTGGTCCTGGGATGGGTTTAGGACTGGTGGTCCTGGAATGTATTTATGGCTGGTGGTCCTGGGATGTATTTAGGGCTGGTGGTCCTGGGATGGGTTTAGGGCTGGTGGTCTTTGGAGGGGTTTAGGGCTGGTGGTCCTAGGATGTGTTTAGGGTTGGTAGTCCTTGGATGTGTTTATGGCTCGTGGTCCTGAGATGGGTTTAGGGCTGGTGGTCTTTGGATGGGTTTAGGGCTGGTGGTCTTGGGATGGGTTTAGGGCTGGTGGTCCTGGAATGTATTTATGGCTGGTGGTCCTGGGATGTATTTAGGGCTGGTGGTCCTGGGATGGGTTTAGGGCTGGTGGTCTTTGGAGGGGTTTAGGGCTGGTGGTCCTAGGATGTGTTTAGGGTTGGTAGTCCTTGGATGTGTTTATGGCTCGTGGTCCTGAGATGGGTTTAGGGCTGGTGGTCTTTGGATGGGTTTAGGGCTGGTGGTCTTGGGATGGGTTTAGGGCTGGTGGTCCTGAGACTGGTTTAGGGCTGGTGGTCCGTCCATGGGTTTAGGGTTGGTGGTCCGTCGATGGCTTTAGGGTTGGTGGTCCATCTATGGATTTAGGGTTGGTAATCCGTCAATGGGTTTAGGGTTGGTGGTCATCAATGGCTTTAGGGTTGGTGGTCCATTGATGGGTTTAGGGTTGGTGGTCATCAATGGCTTTAGGGTTGGTGGTCCATTGATGGGTTTAGGGTTGGTGGTCCATCAATGGCTTTAGGGTTGGTGGTCCATCGATGGGTTTATGGTTGGTGGTCCATCGATGGGTTTAGGGTTGGTGGTCCTGGTGGCTAGAGAATGGGCTCAGGATTTGTTTGTTCATAATGATGAGTCGGGTGGTTGGGGGATGCATGTTGGGTTAGTAGTTATGGGAAGGTTTGGGTTTCAGGTTGCTGGCTGGAGGTCAGGTCTGGCGTTTGTGGCTCAATAGGGGTTTAGGGACTGATTGTAAGACTCTTCCCCAACCTCAACCCGATCCCTAGCCCCCTGCCTCTTTGCCCCATAATGATCTTCAGGCCCTGCGCTGTCCTCGTACATCAGGTTGCGTGTCAATGATTTGGTTCGCAGGGACGTCCATGGCCTGAGAATCTCCTATCTCGTGGCTTCTCAGACGATTTGTTCCTGGACTCCAGATACGGATATATTAATCTTCACTCTGTGAGTGCTGGGTAAATATGTACAAGGAGATTACATGAGAGACCTCACCCGTCACCATTCTGCATGGCGGAGTGATGAGTGGGGATGATGAGAGTTTTAGTCCCTGATCTGTCACATCTGCACACCAGGCTCAGAGGGTACGTGCACACCCGGCTCAGAGGGTACGTGCACACCCGGCTCAGAGGGTACGTGCACACCCGACTTAGAGGGTACATTCACACGCGGCTCAGAGGGTACCTGCACACCCGGCTCAGAGGGTACGTGCACACCCGGCTCAGAGGGTACATGCACACCCGGCTCAGAGGGTACGTGCACACCCGGCTTAGAGGGTACGTGCACACCCGGCTCAGAGGGTACGTGCACACCCGGCTCAGAGGGTACGTGCACACCCGGCTTAGAGGGTACATTCACACGCGGCTCAGAGGGTACGTGCACACCCGGCTCAGAGGGTACGTGCACACCCGGCTCAGAGGGTACGTGCACACCCGGCTCAGAGGGTACGTGCACACCCGGCTCAGAGGGTACGTGCACACCCGGCTCAGAGGGTACGTGCACACCCGGCTCAGAGGGTACGTGCACACCCGGCTCAGAGGGTACGTGCACACCCGGCTCAGAGGGTACGTGCACACCCGGCTCAGAGGGTACGTGCACACCCGGCTCAGAGGGTATGTGCACAACCGGCTTAGAGGGTACATTCACACGCGGCTCAGAGGGTACCTGCACACGCGGCTCAGAGGGTACGTGCACACCCGGCTCAGAGGGTACGTGCACACCCGGCTTAGAGGGTACATTCACACGCGGCTCAGAGGGTACATTCACACGCGGCTCAGAGGGTACGTGCACGCGCGGCTCAGAGGGTACCTGCACTCCCGGCTCAGAGGGTACGTGCACACCCGGCTCAGAGGGTACATTCACATGCGGCTCAGAGGGTACCTGCACACCCGGCTCAGAGGGTACGTGCACACCCGGCTCAGAGGGTACATTCACATGCGGCTCAGAGGGTACATTCACATGCGGCTCAGAGGGTACTGGGAGAAGACAGAGGAGTCTGGAGGAGGAGGACGTAGGAATGTGATGGGTCTGGGTAGTTAGTATTCTTAGGATAGGGTATATATTAGAATAGGTTGTATATTAGGATGGGTTGTATATTAGGATAGGGTGTATATTAGAATAGGTTGTATATTAGGATGGGTTGTATATTAGAATAGGTTGTATATTAGGATGGGTTGTATATTAGAATAGGTTGTATATTAGGATAGGGTGTATATTAGAATAGGTTGTATATTAGGATGGGTTGTATATTAGGATGGGTTGTATATTAGGATGGGTTGTATATTAGGATGGGTTGTATATTAGGATAGGTTGTATATTAGGATATGTTGTATATTAGGATGGGTTGTATATTAGGATAGGTTGTATATTAGGATGGGTTGTATATTAGAATAGGTTGTATATTAGGATATGTTGTATATTAGGATGGGTTGTATATTAGGATGGGTTGTATATTAGAATAGGTTGTATATTAGAATAGGTTGTATATTAGGATAGGTTGTATATTAGAATAGGTTGTATATTAGGATAGGTTGTATATTAGGATGGGTTGTATATTAGAATAGGTTGTATATTAGGATAGGTTGTATATTAGGATAGGTTGTATATTAGGATAGGTTGTATATTAGGATGGGTTGTATATTAGAATAGGTTGTATATTAGGATATGTTGTATATTAGGATGGGTTGTATATTAGGATGGGTTGTATATTAGAATAGGTTGTATATTAGAATAGGTTGTATATTAGGATAGGTTGTATATTAGGATGGGTTGTATATTAGGATGGGTTGTATATTAGAATAGGTTGTATATTAGAATAGGTTGTATATTAGGATAGGTTGTATATTAGGATAGGTTGTATATTAGGATGGGTTGTATATTAGGATGGGTTGTATATTAGAATAGGTTGTATATTAGAATAGGTTGTATATTAGGATAGGTTGTATAGCATTACAGGTGCTTTATACTATATTGAGGCTGTGGGGGATGGAGCCTGAGGTGAAGGGTCAGATATTGTTTGACCATCAATGATTAACAGATGATTGATCGCCCTAATAAATACCAAAGGAGGGAAAAGAAAGACAGTGACGCAGGTGACCGACTGTGGATGACACAATGTGAGGAATGCCACCCGCTGCCACCCCACTACAGTATATATATATATAGCAGCGCAGGAGGGTACATCCTCGGGTGCTCGCCCTCTTATCAGTGCAGTGCAGGAGGGTACATCCTCGGGTGCTCGCCCTCTTATCAGTGCAGTGCAGGAGGGTACATCCTCGGGTGCTCGCCCTCTTATCAGTGCAGTGCAGGAGGGTACATCCTCGGGTGCTCGCCCTCTTATCAGTACAGCGCAGGAGGGTACATCCTCGGGTGCTCGCCCTCTTATCAGTACAGCGCAGGAGGGTACATCCTCGGGTGCTCGCCCTCTTATCAGTGCAGTGCAGGAGGGTACATCCTCGGGTGCTCGCCCTCTTATCAGTGCAGCGCAGGAGGGTACATCCTCGGGTGCTCGCCCTCTTATCAGTGCAGTGCAGGAGGGTACATCCTCGGGTGCTCGCCCTCTTATCAGTGCTTGTGCAGGAGGGTACATCCTCGGGTGCTCGCCCTCTTATCAGTGCAGTGCAGGAGGGTACATCCTCGGGTGCTCGCCCTCTTATCAGTGCAGTGCAGGAGGGTACATCCTCGGGTGCTCGCCCTCTTATCAGTACAGCGCAGGAGGGTACATCCTCGGGTGCTCGCCCTCTTATCAGTGCAGTGCAGGAGGGTACATCCTCGGGTGCTCGCCCTCTTATCAGTACAGCGCAGGAGGGTACATCCTCGGGTGCTCGCCCTCTTATCAGTGCAGTGCAGGAGGGTACATCCTCGGGTGCTCGCCCTCTTATCAGTGCAGCGCAGGAGGGTACATCCTCGGGTGCTCGCCCTCTTATCAGTGCAGTGCAGGAGGGTACATCCTCGGGTGCTCGCCCTCTTATCAGTGCAGTGCAGGAGGGTACATCCTCGGGTGCTCGCCCTCTTATCAGTACAGCGCAGGAGGGTACATCCTCGGGTGCTCGCCCTCTTATCAGTGCAGTGCAGGAGGGTACATCCTCGGGTGCTCGCCCTCTTATCAGTGCAGTGCAGGAGGGTACATCCTCGGGTGCTCGCCCTCTTATCAGTACAGCGCAGGAGGGTACATCCTCGGGTGCTCGCCCTCTTATCAGTGCAGTGCAGGAGGGTACATCCTCGGGTGCTCGCCCTCTTATCAGTGCAGCGCAGGAGGGTACATCCTTGGGTGCTCGCCCTCTTATCAGTGCAGTGCAGGAGGGTACATCCTCGGGTGCTCGCCCTCTTATCAGTGCAGCGCAGGAGGGTACATCCTCGGGTGCTCGCCCTCTTATCAGTGCAGTGCAGGAGGGTACATCCTCGGGTGCTCGCCCTCTTATCAGTGCAGTGCAGGAGGGTACATCCTCGGGTGCTCGCCCTCTTATCAGTGTAGCGCAGGAGGGTACATCCTCAGGTGCTCGCCCTCTTATCAGTGCAGTGCAGGAGGGTACATCCTCGGGTGCTCGCCCTCTTATCAGTGTAGCGCAGGAGGGTACATCCTCGGGTGCTCGCCCTCTTATCAGTGCAGTGCAGGAGGGTACATCCTCGGGTGCTCGCCCTCTTATCAGTGCAGTGCAGGAGAGTACATCCTCGGGTGCTCGCCCTCTTATCAGTGCAGTGCAGGAGGGTACATCCTCGGGTGCTCGCCCTCTTATCAGTGCAGTGCAGGAGGGTACATCCTCGGGTGCTCACCCTCTTATCAGTGCAGTGCAGGAGGG
Organism: Hyla sarda; assembly: GCF_029499605.1. Classification (NCBI taxonomy): domain Eukaryota; kingdom Metazoa; phylum Chordata; class Amphibia; order Anura; family Hylidae; genus Hyla; species Hyla sarda. The sequence goes on along the minus strand of NW_026610499.1, from coordinate 9,688 downwards.
TACATCCTCGGGTGCTCGCCCTCTTATCAGTGCAGTGCAGGAGGGTATATCCTCGGGTGCTCGCCCTCTTATCAGTGTAGCGCAGGAGGGTACATCCTCGGGTGCTCGCCCTCTTATCAGTGCAGTGCAGGAGGGTACATCCTCGGGTGCTCGCCCTCTTATCAGTGCAGTGCAGGAGGGTACATCCTCGGGTGCTCGCCCTCTTATCAGTGCAGTGCAGGAGGGTACATCCTCGGGTGCTCGCCCTCTTATCAGTGCAGTGCAGGAGGGTACATCCTCGGGTGCTCGCCCGCTTATCAGTGCAGTGCAGGAGGGTACATCCTCGGGTGCTCGCCCTCTTATCAGTGCAGTGCAGGAGGGTACATCCTCGGGTGCTCGCCCTCTTATCAGTGCAGTGCAGGAGGGTACATCCTCGGGTGCTCGCCCTCTTATCAGTGCAGTGCAGGAGGGTACATCCTCGGGTGCTCGCCCTCTTATCAGTGCAGTGCAGGAGGGTACATCCTCGGGTGCTCGCCCTCTTATCAGTGCAGTGCAGGAGGGTACATCCTCGGGTGCTCGCCCTCTTATCAGTGCAGCGCAGGAGGGTACATCCTCGGGTGCTCGCCCTCTTATCAGTGCAGCGCAGGAGGGTACATCCTCGGGTGCTCGCCCTCTTATCAGTGCAGTGCAGGAGGGTACATCCTCGGGTGCTCGCCCTCTTATCAGTGCAGTGCAGGAGGGTACATCCTCGGGTGCTCCCCCTCTTATCAGTGCAGTGCAGGAGGGTACATCCTCGGGTGCTCGCCCTCTTATCAGTGCAGTGCAGGAGGGTACATCCTCGGGTGCTCGCCCTCTTATCAGTGCAGAGCAGGAGGGTACATCCTCGGGTGCTCGCCCTCTTATCAGTGCAGTGCTGGAGGGTACATCCTCGGGTGCTCGCCCTCTTATCAGTGCAGTGCTGGAGGGTACATCCTCGGGTGCTCGCCCTCTTATCAGTGCAGTGCAGGAGGGTACATCCTCGGGTGCTCGCCCTCTTATCAGTACAGCGCAGGAGGGTACATCCTCGGGTGCTCGCCCTCTTATCAGTGCAGCGCAGGAGGGTACATCCTCGGGTGCTCGCCCTCTTATCAGTGCAGCGCAGGAGGGTACATCCTCGGGTGCTCGCCCTCTTATCAGTGCAGCGCAGGAGGGTACATCCTCGGGTGCTCGCCCTCTTATCAGTACAGCGCAGGAGGGTACATCCTCGGGTGCTCGCCCTCTTATCAGTACAGCGCAGGAGGGTACATCCTCGGGTGCTCGCCCTCTTATCAGTGCAGCGCAGGAGGGTACATCCTCGGGTGCTCGCCCTCTTATCAGTGCAGCGCAGAAGGGTACATCCTCGGGTGCTCGCCCTCTTATCAGTGCAGTGCAGGAGGGTACATCCTCGGGTGCTCGCCCTCTTATCAGTGCAGTGCAGGAGGGTACATCCTCGGGTGCTCGCCCTCTTATCAGTGCAGTGCAGGAGGGTACATCCTCGGGTGCTCGCCCTCTTATCAGTGCAGTGCAGGAGGGTACATCCTCGGGTGCTCGCCCTCTTATCAGTGCAGTGCAGGAGGGTACATCCTCGGGTGCTCGCCCTCTTATCAGTGCAGTGCAGGAGGGTACATCCTCGGGTGCTCGCCCTCTTATCAGTGCAGTGCAGGAGGGTACATCCTCGGGTGCTCGCCCTCTTATCAGTGCAGTGCAGGAGGGTACATCCTCGGGTGCTCGCCCTCTTATCAGTGCAGTGCAGGAGGGTACATCCTCGGGTGCTCGCCCTCTTATCAGTGCAGTGCAGGAGGGTACATCCTCGGGTGCTCGCCCTCTTATCAGTGCAGTGCAGGAGGGTACATCCTCGGGTGCTCGCCCTCTTATCAGTGCAGTGCAGGAGGGTACATCCTCGGGTGCTCGCCCTCTTATCAGTGCAGTGCAGGAGGGTACATCCTCGGGTGCTCCCCCTCTTATCAGTGCAGTGCAGGAGGGTACATCCTCGGGTGCTCGCCCTCTTATCAGTGCAGTGCAGGAGGGTACATCCTCGGGTGCTCGCCCTCTTATCAGTGCAGTGCAGGAGGGTACATCCTCGGGTGCTCGCCCTCTTATCAGTGCAGTGCAGGAGGGTACATCCTCGGGTGCTCGCCCTCTTATCAGTGCAGTGCAGGAGGGTACATCCTCGGGTGCTCGCCCTCTTATCAGTACAGCGCAGGAGGGTACATCCTCGGGTGCTCGCCCTCTTATCAGTGCAGTGCAGGAGGGTACATCCTCGGGTGCTCGCCCTCTTATCAGTGCAGTGCAGGAGGGTACATCCTCGGGTGCTCGCCCTCTTATCAGTGCAGCGCAGGAGGGTACATCCTCGGGTGCTCGCCCTCTTATCAGTGCAGTGCAGGAGGGTACATCCTCGGGTGCTCGCCCTCTTATCAGTGCAGTGCAGGAGGGTACATCCTCGGGTGCTCGCCCTCTTATCAGTGCAGTGCAGGAGGGTACATCCTCGGGTGCTCGCCCTCTTATCAGTGCAGTGCAGGAGGGTACATCCTCGGGTGCTCGCCCTCTTATCAGTGCAGTGCAGTAGGGTACATCCTCGGGTGCTCGCCCTCTTATCAGTGCAGTGCAGGAGGGTACATCCTCGGGTGCTCGCCCTCTTATCAGTGCAGTGCAGGAGGGTACATCCTCGGGTGCTCGCCCTCTTATCAGTGCAGTGCAGGAGGGTACATCCTCGGGTGCTCGCCCTCTTATCAGTGCAGTGCAGGAGGGTACATCCTCGGGTGCTCGCCCTCTTATCAGTGCAGTGCAGGAGGGTACATCCTCGGGTGCTCGCCCTCTTATCAGTGCAGTCTCCTTTCTCAGTCACATTTATCTCCTGATAAGTTTCTATTGATGGCCATAGAGGGAGGAGAAGGCGCCCATCACCCCCTTCACCTAAGGAGCAGAGAAATGGGATTGATGATGTCATGACAGTGGGCGGAGTCCCGCATCACCGGAAGGTTGGGTAACCCTAGAATGTTCTCTGCAGGACACAAGGGAGTGAGTCATTTCCTTCTATGATGGAGAAAATCGTAAAGATAAGAGAAAAATACCTTCACCTCTCCCCTCCTGACATGGCTGATAACAGAGAACAATAGATATATTCACCTGTCCTACAGTCACCTCTCCTCTCCTGACATGGCTGATAACAGAGAACAATAGATATATTCACCTGTCCTACAGTCACCTCTCCTCCTGACATGGCTGATAACAGAGAACAATAGATATATTCACCTGTCCTACAGTCACCTCTCCCCTCCTGACATGGCTAACAGAGAACAATAGATATATTCACCTGTCCTACAGTCACCTCTCCCCTCCTGACATGGCTGATAACAGAGAACAATAGATATATTCACCTGTCCTACAGTCAACCTCTCCTGACATGGCTGATAACAGAGAACAATAGATATATTCACCTATCCTACAGTCACCTCTCCTCCTGACATGGCTGATAACAGAGAACAATAGATATATTCACCTGTCCTACAGTCACCTCTCCCCTCCTGACATGGCTGATAACAGAGAACAATAGATATATTCACCTGTCCTACAGTCACCTCTCCTCTCCTGACATGGCTGATAACAGAGAACAATAGATATATTCACCTGTCCTACAGTCACCTCTCCTCTCCTGACATGGCTGATAACAGAGAACACTAGATATATTCACCTGTCCTACAGTCGCCTCTCCCCTCCTGACATGGCTGATAACAGAGAACAATAGATATATTCACCTGTCCTACAGTCACCTCTCCCCTCCTGACATGGCTGATAACAGAGAACAATAGATATATTCACCTGTCCTACAGTCACCTCTCCTGACATGGCTGATAACAGAGAACAATAGATATATTCACCTATCCTACAGTCACCTCTCCTCCTGACATGGCTGATAACAGAGAACAATAGATATATTCACCTGTCCTACAGTCACCTCTCCCCTCCTGACATGGCTGATAACAGAGAACAATAGATATATTCACCTGTCCTACAGTCACCTCTCCCCTCCTGACATGGCTGATAACAGAGAACAATAGATATATTCACCTGTCCTACAGTCACCTCTCCTGACATGGCTGATAACAGAGAACAATAGATATATTCACCTATCCTACAGTCACCTCTCCTCCTGACATGGCTGATAACAGAGAACAATAGATATATTCACCTGTCCTACAGTCACCTCTCCCCTCCTGACATGGCTGATAACAGAGAACAATAGATATATTCACCTGTCCTACAGTCACCTCTCCTCTCCTGACATGGCTGATAACAGAGAACAATAGATATATTCACCTGTCCTACAGTCACCTCTCCTCTCCTGACATGGCTGATAACAGAGAACACTAGATATATTCACCTGTCCTACAGTCGCCTCTCCCCTCCTGACATGGCTGATAACAGAGAACAATAGATATATTCACCTGTCCTACAATAACCTCTCCTCTCCTGACACGGCTGATAACAGAGAACAATAGATATATTCACCTGTCCTACAGTCACCTCTCCTCTCCTGACATGGCTGATAACAGAGAACAATAGATATATTCACCTGTCCTACAGTCACCTCTCCTCTCCTGACATGGCTGATAACAGAGAACACTAGATATATTCACCTGTCCTACAGTCGCCTCTCCCCTCCTGACATGGCTGATAACAGAGAACAATAGATATATTCACCTGTCCTACAATAACCTCTCCTCTCCTGACATGGCTGATAACAGAACAATAGATATATTCACCTGTCCTACAGTCACCTTTCCTCCTGACATGGCTGATAACAGAGAACAATAGATATATTCACCTGTCCTACAGTCACCTCTCCCGCTCCTGACATGGCTGATAACAGAGAACAATAGATATATTCACCTGTCCTACAGTCACCTCTCCCCCTCCTGACATGGCTGATAACAGAGAACAATAGATATATTCACCTGTCCTACAGTCACCTCTCCTGACATGGCTGATAACAGAGAACAATAGATATATTCACCTATCCTACAGTCACCTCTCCTCCTGACATGGCTGATAACAGAGAACAATAGATATATTCACCTGTCCTACAGTCACCTCTCCCCTCCTGACATGGCTGAAAACAGAGAACAATAGATATATTCACCTGTCCTACAGTCACCTTCTCCTCTCCTGACATGGCTGATAACAGAGAACAATAGATATATTCACCTGTCCTACAGTCACCTCTCCTCTCCTGACATGGCTGATAACAGAGAACACTAGATATATTCACCTGTCCTACAGTCGCCTCTCCCCTCCTGACATGGCTGATAACAGAGAACAATAGATATATTCACCTGTCCTACAATAACCTCTCCTCTCCTGACACGGCTGATAACAGGGAACAATAGATATATTCACCTGTCCTACAGTCACCTCTCCTCTCCTGACATGGCTGATAACAGAACAATAGATATATTCACCTGTCCTACAGTCACCTTTCCTCCTGACATGGCTGATAACAGAGAACAATAGATATATTCACCTGTCCTACAGTCACCTCTCCCCTCCTGACATGGCTGATAACAGAGAACAATAGATATATTCACCTGTCCTACAGTCACCTCTCCTCTCCTGACATGGCTGATAACAGAGAACACTAGATATATTCACCTGTCCTACAGTCACCTCTCCTCTCCTGACATGGCTGATAACAGAGAACAATAGATATATTCACCTGTCCTACAGTCACCTCTCCACTCCTGACATGGCTGATAACAGAGAACAATAGATATATTCACCTGTCCCTACAGTCACCTCTCCTGACATGGCTGATAACAGAGAACAATAGATATATTCATCTATCCTACAGTCACCTCTCCTCCTGACATGGCTGATAACAGAGAACAATAGATATATTCACCTGTCCTACAGTCACCTCTCCCCTCCTGACATGGCTGATAACAGAGAACAATAGATATATTCACCTGTCCTACAGTCACCTCTTCTCTCCTGACATGGCTGATAACAGAGAACACTAGATATATTCACCTGTCCTACAGTCGCCTCTCCCCTCCTGACATGGCTGATAACAGAGAACAATAGATATATTCACCTGTCCTACAGTCACCTCTCCCCTCCTGACATGGCTGATAACAGAGAACAATAGATATATTCACCTGTCCTACAATAACCTCTCCTCTCCTGACATGGCTGATAACAGAACAATAGATATATTCACCTGTCCTACAGTCACCTCTCCTCCTGACATGGCTGATAACAGAGAACAATAGATATATTCACCTGTCCTACAGTCACCTCTCCCCTCCTGACATGGCTGATAACAGAGAACAATAGATATATTCACCTGTCCTACAGTCACCTCTCCTCTCCTGACATGGCTGATAACAGAGAACACTAGATATATTCACCTGTCCTACAGTCACCTCTCCTCTCCTGACATGGCTGATAACAGAGAACAATAGATATATTCACCTGTCCTACAGTCACCTCTCCACTCCTGACATGGCTGATAACAGAGAACAATAGATATATTCACCTGTCCTACAGTCACCTCTCCTCTCCTGACATGGCTGATAACAGAACACTAGATATATTCACCTGTCCTACAGTCACCTCTCCTCTCCTGACATGGCTGATAACAGAGAACAATAGATATATTCACCTGTCCTACAGTCACCTCTCCCCTCCTGACATGGCTGATAACAGAGAACAATAGATATATTCACCTATCCTACAGTCACCTCTCCTCCTGACATGGCTGATAACAGAGAACAATAGATATATTCACCTGTCCTACAGTCACCTCTCCCCTCCTGACATGGCTGATAACAGAGAACAATAGATATATTCACCTGTCCTACAGTCACCTCTCCTCTCCTGACATGGCTGATAACAGAGAACACTAGATATATTCACCTGTCCTACAGTCGCCTCTCCCCTCCTGACATGGCTGATAACAGAGAACAATAGATATATTCACCTGTCCTACAATAACCTCTCCTCTCCTGACATGGCTGATAACAGAACAATAGATATATTCACCTGTCCTACAGTCACCTCTCCTCCTGACATGGCTGATAACAGAGAACAATAGATATATTCACCTGTCCTACAGTCACCTCTCCCCTCCTGACATGGCTGATAACAGAGAACAATAGATATATTCACCTGTCCTACAGTCACCTCTCCTCTCCTGACATGGCTGATAACAGAGAACACTAGATATATTCACCTGTCCTACAGTCACCTCTCCTCTCCTGACATGGCTGATAACAGAGAACAATAGATATATTCACCTGTCCTACAGTCACCTCTCCACTCCTGACATGGCTGATAACAGAGAACAATAGATATATTCACCTGTCCTACAGTCACCTCTCCTGACATGGCTGATAACAGAGAACAATAGATATATTCACCTATCCTACAGTCACCTCTCCTCCTGACATGGCTGATAACAGAGAACAATAGATATATTCACCTGTCCTACAGTCACCTCTCCCCTCCTGACATGGCTGATAACAGAGAACAATAGATATATTCACCTGTCCTACAGTCACCTCTCCTCTCCTGACATGGCTGATAACAGAGAACACTAGATATATTCACCTGTCCTACAGTCGCCTCTCCCCTCCTGACATGGCTGATAACAGAGAACAATAGATATATTCACCTGTCCTACAGTCATCTCTCCCCTCCTGACATGGCTGATAACAGAGAACAATAGATATATTCACCTGTCCTACAATAACCTCTCCTCTCCTGACATGGCTGATAACAGAACAATAGATATATTCACCTGTCCTACAGTCACCTCTCCTCCTGACATGGCTGATAACAGAGAACAATAGATATATTCACCTGTCCTACAGTCACCTCTCCCCTCCTGACATGGCTGATAACCGAGAACAATAGATATATTCACCTGTCCTACAGTCACCTCTCCTCTCCTGACATGGCTGATAACAGAGAACACTAGATATATTCACCTGTCCTACAGTCACCTCTCCTCTCCTGACATGGCTGATAACAGAGAACAATAGATATATTCACCTGTCCTACAGTCACCTCTCCACTCCTGACATGGCTGATAACAGAGAACAATAGATATATTCACCTGTCCTACAGTAACCTCTCCTCTCCTGACATGGCTGATAACAGAACACTAGATATATTCACCTGTCCTACAGTCACCTCTCCTCTCCTGACATGGCTGATAACAGAGAACAATAGATATATTCACCTGTCCTACAGTCACCTCTCCCCTCCTGACATGGCTGATAACAGAGAACAATAGATATATTCACCTGTCCTACAGTCACCTCTCCTGACATGGCTGATAACAGAACAATAGATATATTCACCTATCCTACAGTCACCTCTCCTCTCCTGACATGGCTGATAACAGAGAACAATAGATTATATTCACCTGTCCTACAGTCACCTCTCCTCTCCTGACATGGCTGATAACAGAGAACAAATAGATATATTAACCTGTCCTACAGTCACCTCTCCCTCTCCTGACATGGCTGATAACAGAGAACAATAGATATATTCACCTGTCCTACAGTCACCTCTCCCCTCCTGACATGGCTGATAACAGAGAACAATAGATATATTCACCTGTCCTACAGTCACCTCTCCTCTCCTGACATGGCTGATAACAGAGAACACTAGATATATTCACCTGTCCTACAGTCACCTCTCCCTCTCCTGACATGGCTGATAACAGAGAACAATAGATATATTCACCTGTCCTACAGTCACCTCTCCCCTCCTGACATGGCTGATAACAGAGAACAATAGATATATTCACCTGTCCTACAGTCACCTCTCCCCTCCTGACATGGCTGATAACAGAGAACAATAGATATATTCACCTGTCCTACAGTCACCTCTCCTCTCCTGACATGGCTGATAACAGAGAACAATAGATATATTCACCTGTCCTACAGTCACTCTCCCCTCCTGACATGGCTGATAACAGAGAACACTAGATATATTCACCTGTCCTACAGTCACCTCTCCTCTCCTGACATGGCTGATAACAGAGAACAATAGATATATTCACCTGTCCCTACAGTCACCTCTCCCCTCATGACATGGCTGATAACAGAGAGCAATAGATATATTCACCTGTCCTACAGTCACCTCTCCCCTCCTGACATGGCTGATAACAGAGAACAATAGATATATTCACCTGTCCTACAGTCACCTCTCCTCCTGACATGGCTGATAACAGAGAACAATAGATATATTCACCTGTCCTACAGTCACCTCTCCCCTCCTGACATGGCTGATAACAGAGGAGCAATAGATTATATTCACCTGTCCTACAGTCACCTCTCCCCTCCTGACATGGCTGATAACAGAGAACAATAGATATATTCACCTGTCCTACAGTCACCTCTCCCCTCCTGACATGGCTGATAAAGAACAATAGATGTATTCACCTATCCTACAGTCACCTCTCCTCCTGACATGGCTGATAACAGAGAACAATAGATATATTCACCTGTCCTACAGTCACCTCTCCCCTCCTGACATGGCTGATAACAGAGAACAATAGATTATATTCACCTGTCCTACAGTCCCCTCTCCTCTCCTGACATGTGCTGATAACAGAGAACAATAGATATATTCACCTGTCCTACAGTTACCTCTCCTCTCCTGACATGGCTGATAACAGAGA